>NW_026059582.1:0-47300 GCF_023721935.1 Panthera uncia | reverse complement strand
GAAGGGAAAAGAGAATTTCCAGAATGTTGGTGAAGAAAGTCTAGTTAACAACTAACCCAGATTAGGGTACATCGGAAGGCTCCTGAAGAAGATAAAATTGACATAATGCCAAATGTGCTTGAACATGTTGAGAGATTTACACAGTTCAGGGATAAGAACATAGAAACTAAAGTTGAAAGAGAGGGAGAGAGAATTAGAACTCCAGGGAAAACAAAATTTTCCAGAAAAAAAGTTATACTACTTAACTGTAAATGGTGTTTATCTAGTCATAATCACATAAAAACCAAAATTGATATAACCAAAATTACTATTTAACGAGCAAAAGAAGGGCTGAAAGTATGTGTGTGGTTGGGATGGAGGGGGAAAGAGTTCATAAACTTGGATGTGAAAAATCGTGTCACTCAGTAATACAAGTGGTACACAAGTAACTTTGTCACTAATTAAAATGATATATTTTTATGTCACACTACAGTTGTTGCAAATGTCAAAATATTATGATTTATATACACAAAAATTAAGTCATTAGACTATAAGTAGATTTTACTTAGTGTGTTAACTATAATACATCAAGTATTAGGTTTTTGAAAATTTTCTGATTACAATCAAAACTAACATAATAATGGCTCTCTATTGACATTCCTACACCAACAAAACGTTTTCTCATGGATTTAGTATGACAAGATGGGTTCCTCTTATTTCTGCAGAGTCAGGCCCTCATTCTCTAAACCACTCAACAGTTTCTAGACCAGGCTCTTTCCTTGCATGGCCAGTGCTTCATCGAGGGCTCAGGTCACTAGTATTTCTTTTGAATGGTATGCTTTCCTGTGTTCATTCCTTGATACCCATTCCTATCAATGTTACCTTTTATTTATTTAAGAATATGGAGAGAACACGTATTATATACTTGAAACTGTGCTTATTTCCCTGGGATAAAATTATTTATGAACTATGGCTCCTGCTATCAAACTAATAATGGAGTAACCGAATCAATTAGAATAAGGGTTACCTGTGAGAAACAGAAAAAAGGTGGGGGGGGGGGGGGGGTGCGGAGGTGGAGGTCGTAAACAAATATGCTACTGAATATATTAAATACGCTATTTTCTCACATAAACTCCAGGATTAGTAGTCTACAGCTGGTAAGGTAGATGTTTCATAAAGGACTGGATAAAAGGATTTCATAAAAGGAATGTTCCACCATTTGTTTGGCCAACGTGAGCGGCAGCCGCAAGGTCCAAGATGGTGTGCCGTATCTGCAGCAGTAACAGACTGGAGAAGAGAAAGAAGAACAGGTCCCTCCTTTAAGAAATCATCACTCAACTTAAAACCACAGATCTTAAGTTGTCACATTATCATATCTAGCCAAAGGGGGAGCTGGAATTACTATGGGCATTCTGGGAAAACATGTACACAGCAAACAAGCAAGCGTTCTACTAATGAAGGAGAAGAAAAAGATGATCGCTGATTTTCTCTATGGCTGTTCTCTAATTTATGTCTAATCTTTATTTTCTACTGCAAACCACAAACAAATGACCAACATGGCAGGCATATTCGTAATCCTAACTTAAAATCACTCTAAGAAGGGGTCCACAAGCAGAAGGAAACAAAAATAACTACTTTTTGGTTCTGGTGGTGGTGGTTAATAAACCTGTAGAACAATATTTGATTCTAATATTGCACAGGTTCTTTTCTTTAAATATTTAAGGTATGTGCCACTTTTTATGATACGTCACTTTAACCTACTTCTTCAACTAATCAAGGAAGCACTGATTCTATGACGACTTCTACCGAACTTGAATACACTACAGAAAAAAGTGTTATGTCTCTTGTCTCTTGTTCCATCTTCATCTTCTCCATGCCTGTACCTTTCTCAGTTTGTACTTTTTCTTTAAACTGAGGCAACATTTACATACAGTGAAACAAACAGATCTTAGGTGTACAATTCTACGAGTTTGTAACAACCATCTCAATCAAGATACAGAATGCTTCCACCACCCCAGAAAATTCCCTCATGCCCAGATACAGTCAAACCCCAGCAAGCTCCCGGGCAGCTACTAGTACCACAGATTAATTTGTCCTTGTTCTTGAACATCACATAAATGTAATCACATGACACACAGTCTTTTGCGACTGGCTTCTTTCATCCAACCTGATGTTTTACAGATTGATTTATGTTACCTATATCGACAGTTCATTCCTTTCATTCTGAGGACGACCCCACCATTTATTTATTCCTTCTCCTTTGATGGATATTTAGGACGTTTACAGTTTGGGGGTATTATGAGTAAGTACATAAACATTCTTGTGCAAGAATCTTGGGGACACGTGCTTTTCGTTCCTCACATAAATAAATGATAATCAGAAGTAGAGCTGCTGTAGACAGGGTAGACAGGTGGTATGTTTAACTCCATAAAAAATAAACTACTAAACGGTTTTCCAAAACGGTGATACCATTTTACAATCCCATCTGCATTTTAAGAGAGTTCCAGTTGCTCCAAAGTCTCATCAACATCTGGTGCTGTTTTAATCACGGTCTTTCTAATGTACATAAAATGGTATCTTACTGCGGTTTTAAATTTCCTTCTCAGGACTAGTGACTTTAAGCATGTTTTCATTCGTTTATTAGCCTTTTTTATACCTTCTTCTTTAAAATGTCTCTTCAAATCATGGGCTCATTCTTCTCCCCCACCCCAGTTGCATTAACCGGCTTTTTTATTTAGTACCGGCTTTTATATATTCTGGGTAAAAAGTCTTTCGTCAGACACATGTACTGACATAAATATTTGCTCCTTGTCTATGACTTGCCTTTTCATTCCCTTAATAACGTGTTTTGACAATCAATGATTTTAAATTCTGATACAATCCACTATATCAAAGTTTTCTTTTGTTCTTTTGTTTAGAACTTTGTGTCCTCTCTCTGAGAAATCGTTCCCTACCCCTAGGGTTCACAAAGATATTCTCTATGCTTTCTTCCAGAAGCTTTTAACTTTTTCTCAGTTTGTATTTTAATTTGGTTGAAAATTTAGAAATTTAGATAAATGCTATGGACAACTGGGATAACCAAGACAAAAACAAATTATTTGAAGGACAGTGATTATAAAATTCAGAAAACAACAATTCATCACTATCTGCCTTATCTTTTCCTCCAAGGGTTTCTTTGGAGAGAAAATGAATAAGCAGGAAATGATCTGCAAATTACAGTTTTCTCACAGAAAGCCTGTAATGTAAATGTGAGCAGAGAAAAAGGTGTTCCGGAGGATTAACAATTTATGTTTAGTTCATCCTGGGTCTGGTCATTTTAACTTTTGAATCCAAGTACATAAAGCGACACTATATTAACAAGGACATGCACATCCTATTGCCCAAATCCAGGGAGCAGGGTTCCCACGTGGCGGCCCCGCAGGCACATTCAAGTGGTGCCTAAAGGAAGGAAAGGGCACCTACCAAAACGGTCTTAATGGTTAGCAAAAGTTCTCGGGGACAGACGCAGGTTTTCACTGTTCGCTTCCAACACTTCTGCAACTATGCTGTTAAAACAGAAGCGTACACTACTTTCAAAAGAAAAGAGAAGTTGCCTGTCCTACTGTATTTT
The DNA here is from genome assembly GCF_023721935.1 of Panthera uncia. NCBI lineage: Eukaryota > Metazoa > Chordata > Mammalia > Carnivora > Felidae > Panthera > Panthera uncia. Next base: position 43,711 of record NW_026059582.1, on the reverse strand, counting down.
CCCAAAAAGTACAGAACGGACAAAGTTGTATCAAACTATTTTACTTCCAAAAAATGGGTCTGATGAGCTTAGAAATCCAACTGCTTTTGAACAATATACCTTAGTTTACACAAAATTAGTATTTTCATATACTATTTTTGCATTAGAAAAAAATAGAAGTTAGGCTTTTTTTTTTTTTTTTACTGTGATAACAGTCCTCTTTGAGAAATAGTTTTAATGAGATTCATGCAATTCCTGTTTATGAAGACTCATGAGGTTTCATTCATACTGAGCCTGTCTTGAGGATATTTAAAAGAAATTATTGGCGTACACAATCACAAAACCACAAATCAGATCCCAGTGAGAAACAACGAGTAACCAAACACAAACAATTTGTTAAAATGCTAGTAAATGCTCTTTAAATCCCTCCTAGAGGCATAGCCATGGAAAGCCCAATCTTTAATTTCATCAAGACACTTCTCGGGTTACTTTGGCTAGGTGTCTATAAGGTATATTCAAACCCAGTTTTTGATTCTCTTTTAAATCTCAAGTATTATTAGAGGCACAAGGGCTGAGAATTTCTGCTTCCCAATCTTGTATTTTTCTACATTCGATACAGTTAAGTGCTGAGGACTTACTAAATAGCCTGAATGATTCCTTTGAGTTTTTTGTTTTTTTTTTTTAAATCACCTTAGTTCTAGAAAATTATCCACTGGGGTAACCTTTCATAAAATTAAATATCCCACAAAATAATACTGATTGGGTTAGTAAAATGGAAATACGCTAGAACTGGCAAACAGGCATCAAACTGGTGGCGGCCTGTTGGGGTGCAATATTAAGACTATAAAAAAACATCCAGGTTGAAAACTGGAAAAGAATATCATTACTGATTAACAATGTTTAACCAGTAGTTGGGAAGAGAGAATAATATAAACATTTTCACTGTATCTGCCATTTCTAGAGAAAGTCAATACAAATTTATGGGTAAAATGCAATAAAAAGCAAAATTTGAACATTATAAATTATTTTATAATAGCAAGGTTATTGTAACCAAATTACATGCTTTAAATAATTTTGTTCTAAGAATCTTCTTTTCATATTGGCATTCAATATAAAGGGGTCATCTAATAAAAATTTTCTTACAGTAGCATGTATACGTTTTTGACCATTACAGAATATCTGGTACACAAATCATCCTCTTGCTATATGCAAATGTGAAACTGGGCAAAATGGATGAGGTGACTATTTGAGGCACTAAACAGAAGGCAGCACAGGCTTCTGAGGCTTCCAGAAAAACAGGAGAGTACTCCCACAACCACCGTGCTTTCAGCTGGGAGGGTCTCTTCTGATGAAGCAGAAACAACAAATGTAACAAAGATCTCACCGAGGTAAAAGGCAGAGATCTGATTAAGCTCAGGGGTGCTAAGGCAGCTAAAGTTTGTGCAACAGAGTAGCACAGAAAAGGGGATGAATGGGAGAGCCTCAGAAGTCCATACGGAAATGCACCTCTGGTCCTTGGCCAAAGGTTGGCTGCAGGTGCGCAGGGTCTGAAAGCATAGTAGAGAGGACACCGGAGACAGCACGGTACCAGGAGAAAGAGTTCTGGCCCAGCCAGAACGGAGAGACTTCATGTAAGCACCTCAGGTATTCAGCTGAGACCCCAGAAAGGCCACACCTTCGAAGTGAGGACCATGCCCTAAGATGAAAGACAAAACTGAAATAGGCCTGCCTTAACAAAGAAAACCAAGGCTGACAATACCAGATTAACCGTTAATTTAAATGCCTGCCAAAGTGAAACTCAACACCCATAAAGAAAGTAGCAATCCAGACTCCCTACAACATCTCATTCGCAACATTCAGCATACAATTAAAATTTCTTAGACATGCAAAGCAGAAAAACATGACCCGCGACCAAGAGAAAAAAGCAGTCAATAGAAACCAACTCCAAGATGAACCAAATGTTGGAATTAGCAGAGGTGGACTACAAAGCAGCTATTGTAAATACACACGTGAATGTAAAAGAAGGTTATTACAATAAGTAAAAGGATGAAAAGTCTCAGCAAAGATACAGAAACTATAAAAGACAGAAATTCTAGGTCTCAAAAGTACAGTATCTGGAAAGAACAATCTACTCTGTGCTCTTAACAGAAGACTAGAGACTGCAGAAGAAAGACATGGCAGACTGCATTTCCAAGAGTGACTGTAGCACCATCCCACACACTCTTCATTAACGTACCTTTAATACTTCTCCCATCAACTGGTAAAGTCTGCGGTTCCTCCCTAGAACTTGGGCACAGCTTTGTGACTGCTGGAACTCAGAGAGTGTAGCAAAAGTGACAGTGAGTGATTTCTAAGACCAGATCATAAACATGTCACATACGTTCACCTTGGACTCTGGATCCTCACTTTGGACACCAAGCTAACAAACATACTACGATGAAGCACAAACTAACCTACACGGAGAGACCACTTGGAAAGGTCAAGTAAAGGGGTGTTGGCCAACAGCTCAGCTGAAGACCCGATAACAGCCAGCATTTACCAGACATGCCAGTGAAAACACCTGCAGATAATTCGGGCCCCCAATGTGTCAACTCATTTCTAGTCACCAAGTCTTCACGGCTAAAGCTCCACATACTGTGAGGCAGAAACAAGCCATCTCCACCATGCCTCATCTGAATTCCTGACTCCCTGAATGCATGAGTAGAAGATAAATAAATGTTCTACGTCGTATTTATGTTTAGAGGTGGTTTGTTATGTATAAATGCTAACTGGAATACAAATTTAATGAACCTGACAACAGATTAGTAGTAATTATCTAATCTGAAGAACGAAAAAAAGAAATTGAAAAAATGAACAGTTCAGTGACCCGTGGAACGATACAAAGTAATTTATCATATATGTTACTGGAGTCTCAGGACAGGTAAAAGAGAATGGAGCAGAAAAACATTTTTTACAGACATCCCAGATGGAAATTCCCCAACAATGGTGTAAAACATCAAGTTACAGATTATAGAAGCTCACTAACCCTCTAGTAGGAGAAATAGAAAAAGAACCACTATGCATATTAGTCAAAACCAGTGAAAACCAACGATAAAGGGAAAGAAACAAAAAACAGAGAACTATCAATAATGGTTGACTTCTTATCAAAGCTCATGAAATGACATCTTTAAAGTGCTGAAAGGGGAAAACAACAACAACAACAACAACAACAACAAAAAACCTCAGCTCCAAATTCTATATCCGGCAAAATGCCCCTCAAAAATGATCAACAAAAGATGAGTGAAAATCTGTTGCCCTCAGGCTGAAGGGAACTAATGGGAGTACATATAAAAGATATTTATATTTATAAAAGAATATCTTTTTCTTCCCTTGCTTTGAAAGACAACTGCTTAAAGCAATCAAGTAACACTGTATTCTGGGGTTTATTACATACATAGATATAAAATATATGACAATAACCACATAAAAGAAATGGAAGGATAAGGAATTCTACTTTTGTAAGGTTCTTACATTTTAATGCTGACAATACTAACTCTAAGAGGACTATAGTAAGCTAAGAATGTGTTTTGTAATTCTTGGTGTGCAATCTCTAAAATATGTATGAGTATATAAATTTAGTACAGCTAAAGTCAACAGAATTAAAATTAAATACCTAAAGTTATTCTATTAACTCCAGAAAGGACAGGAAAAGGCGAATGAGAGAGAAGGAATGAAGGAATAAATGAATGAATAAATGAATACTGGACAACTCAACACAAATAGAAAAATGACAGACGTAAACAAAACATTTCAATAATTATACTACATATAAATGGGCTAAATATTCCAATTAAGAAAGTCAGTGATCATAAAATAACTTCAAATTTGACCTTACAATATTTCTTTATGAAATACAGTACATACACATTTACATATACTTGCTCTACCAACTGGAGAGCACTCTACAGGCAAATGAATACAAAATGTTCAACTGCAAAGAAGATCACATAAATCAAATGCCAAATTCTATCTAGCTGCTCCAAACACTTGACCATGCCACTAAACTCATTCCAATAGAGGGGGGAAAAGAATCTGGGTTGCAAGATAAGCTTTCTTTATAGGCCTCAAAAATTCTGTTAATTACTTTGGTGAAGTACTATTAGTGTGATGGTCCAGGGTCTGATCTTCTACCTTTCTGGGTAAGCCCTGATCCTGTCAGTATATTGAGTGGTGCTTTTGTTTTTTTCAGGGACAAATTCAAACTCATATCATACGACTGATATATAAATATCATAATGACCATAATGGCAATATATTAATTTTCTTGAAAAATCCAACTGCCACAGGAACAAAATTATTCACATCTTTATGGCCAGTTCAAGATCTTGCCATAAGCAGACGCACTGAAAAGTGAAATTATACTGCTGCTGAGTAAACATGGAATCAAACAAAAGAAGCTAGTTAAATCAATTTCTAACAAAGACATTCTGATGTTTCCATCTCCACAACAGGAATGGTCTTGCCCAAAATATCTGAAGTTCATTGGCTAAAGTTTCCTTTCCCTTAGCCATGTTTCTTCCATGTTTCAACAGCTAACCAACCCGTTGACAGGCTTTATGTAGACTATATTCTAGAGAATTAAATTCAAGTCTTATTGTAAAACCTGAGAGTTAATCTGTTTCTTAAAGATGAATTGGTAGATCTCTGCTTGGTACCAATACATATTGATACTAAATTTTATATTATTAGAGCATTATTTCATTTTCAAATGCTTGGGGAACTGATAAAAATTCATCTTGGAAATATTTATTGAGTACCTCCTATGTGACAAGCTCTACTACAGATACACTGTAGTACAGACAACCACAATCATAACAAATGCTCCTAGCACTTGGAGAGAAACCCAGAAGCAAACCCTCTTTTAAGGTATCCCATTCAGAAAAGAGCCTAAGAACACTGGACAGTCCCTACTAATCCAAAAACAGATTTAAAAAAAAGAAAAGTGCATATCTAAAAACAGCAAAATAATTACTTATCTGCTATATTTTTCTGTAGCTATTTGGCATCATATTTACTTCTGCTGTATTCATGTTAAATTAAAACTTGCTCTTAGAACTCTACTCATCTACAGCTGCCACTGCTACTACGAAAACAAAAACTGAGTTGTTGTTTTTCCTTTTCAACATATAAGTCATCTCTGCCTTAATCCCATTAACACAGGCGTGCTCCAAACATTCTAGTCCTTAACTATTTTCTCCTACTTACCTTCATGTTGTCAAACCTAAAATCAATTATACATCCAATACAAGTAAAGTATCTTGTTGAAAATCCACTCTTAACACTTGCCTGGACAGTACTGCCTTTTCCTATATTAATTACCTCAAGGTAAACAGAGAAGCAAAACTAAGAGCTTTACGTCAAGGTCTATGCTCAAAGACAATAATCCCCAGTACTAAAGAAAATAAAACTAGAGGGAAAAGAAACAGTAGGGGAAGTGAACTATAACCCATTGAGAAAATTCAGAAGGCTATTAAAAATAATATATATAGTTAGTATCCAAAATCTATAACGAACTTACCAAACTCAACACCCAAAAAAACGAATAATCCAGTGAAGAAATGGGCAAAAGACATGAATAGACACTTCTCCAAAGAAGTCATCCAGATGGTCAATTGACACATGAAAAAATGCTCAAAATCACTCATCATCAGGGAAATACAAATCAAAACCACAATGAGATACCACCTCACACCTGTCAGAATGGCTAAAATTAACAACACAAGAATCAACAGGTGTTGGTGAGGCTGTGGAGAAAGGGGAACCCTTTTGCACTGCTTGGTGGGAATGTAAACCAGTGCAGCTACTCTGGAGAACAGTGTGGCAATTCCTGGAAAAACTAAAAATAGAACTACCTTACAATCCAGCAATTGCACTATTAGGTATTTACCCAAAGGATATAAAAATACAGATTTGAAGGGAAGCATGCACCCCAATGTTTATAGCAGAATTAAATAGCCCAACTACAGAGAGAGCCCAAATGTCCATCCACTGATGAATGGAAAAAAAAAGATGTCAGAGAGACAGATAGGGAGAGAAGACTATTACTCAACTATCAAAAAGAATGAAATTTTGCCATTTGCAACAACGCGGATGGAGCAAGAATGTATTACGCTAAGCAAAATAAGTCAATCAGAGAAAGGCAAGTATCATGATTTCACTCCTATGTGGAGTTTAAAAAACAAAACAGATGAACATATGGGGGGAGGGGTGGAGAAGAAAGGCAAACTATTAAGAGACTCTTAACTACAGAGAACAAACTGAGGGTTGATGGAGGTAGGGAGGTGGGAGATGGACTAGATGAGTGATGGGTACTAAGGAGGACACTTGTGATGAGCACTGCGTGTTGTATGTAAGTGATGAATCACTGAATTCTACTCCTGAAATCAATATTGCACTGTATATTAACTAAAATTTAAGCTTAAAAAAAAAAAAAGAAAAAAAAAAACCTGCCACGTATTTCTTCAAAGAAGTTATCACTCTGCACTTTTACCAACATGGTTGAGAGTTTCAGTTGATCTATATCCTTGCCAACCAATTAGCCCTTTAAGTTTTAGCCATCCCAGTAAATATGAAACCACACCTCACTATCTTTTAATTCTCATTTCCCTAATGATTGATTTTGAATATATTTTAATATACTTACTTATCATTTACATATCTTCTGTGTAAAGTTTATGTTCAAATCTTATGCCCTTTTCTTCATGGAGTTGTCCTCTTACAAATTTGTAAAAGCATCTTTATATTGTATTGAATTCAAGTCCTTTGTCAGGTATATGCACTGCAAGTATTTCTCCCAGACTCATTCTCTTTTGTTAATGGTGCCTTTCAAAGAACAGAAATTTTTAATGTTGATAAAGCCCAATTTGTGAATTTTTTTTCATGCTTAACTTCCTGTGCACTAAGAAATCTTTGACTAAACCAAAGGTCACAAAGATTTTTTTCTCTGTTTTTACCTATTTTATAGCTTTAAATTTTACTTTTATGTTTCTATCTACAATCCATTTGTATGTAGTATGAGATTTTTGTGTATATGACAAATAGTCAAGGTTCATTTTATTTTTTATACCAACATTCAGTTGTTCCAAAGCGTTGGTTAATAGGAGTATCCGCTCCCCATTGAATTATCTTGGCATCTTTGTCTAACAATGTATGTGTCAGTTTTCCTATGATTTCTATTCTGCTACATTAACCTCACATCTATTTTTTTTTCTTTTACTAACTTATTAACCTATATTATATGACCCAGCAATTCTACTCATGGATATTTTATCAAAAGAAATGAAAATAAATGTCCACAAAAGTCTTAGACATGGATGCTCATAGCAGCTTTGTTCATAATAGACCCAAATTTAAAACAACCCAAATGTCCATCAAAGGTGAATGGGTAAGTAATCCTGCCCTATCCATACAATGGAATACTACTCAGCAATAAAAAGAAACAAATTACTGATGCAAGCAGCAACTGAGATAATTATGCTTAGAGAAAAAAGCCAGATACAAAAAAAGTACATACCATGTAACTGCATTTATATAAAATATCCATACAGGCAAAACTTAACTACAATTAAGATTTAGAAACTGCCTAGAACCAGGTTTGGGGACCTGATGGCAGAAGGGCATGTTCTAAATCTTGGCTATGGTGCTGTTTACGTGGATGTGTATACATGTCAAAACTCACTGAACTGTAAACTTAAAAGTGACTACATTTCATTGCACATAAATTATACTTCAATAAAGTTGATTTTTAAAAGTAATCTGATTATAACTATGAATATGTAAAATGCAACCCACCTCAAAATATCTCAAATTTTTTTTGCTTAATACCAGAGATAGCCATAGAAGGAATAATTATATCATCTCCAGGAATGAGACCTTTTTAGAATGAAAAGCAAAACGGCACTGTCTAGAATGGCACTGTACAATAGAACCTTCCACAATGATGAAAATGTTCTGTATCTATGTCGTCCAACATGGTAGCCACTAACCACATGTAGCTATTGAGCACTTGAAAGGCGACTAGTGCAAATGAAAATCAATGTTTATTTTAATTAATTTAAATTTAAACAAATAGGGCGTCTGGATGGCTCAGTCAGTTAAGCGTCTGACTTCAGCTCAGATCATGATCTCACAGTTCATGAGTTCAAGCTCTGCTCTTAGCACAAAGCCTGCTTCAGATCCTCTGTCTCCCGTCTCTCTACCCCTCCCCCGCTCTCTCTCAAAAATAAACAAACATTAAAAAAAAATTTTTTTAACATAAATAGCTACATGTGGCTCATGGCTACTATACTAGATAGCACAAGTCTAAAATACATGTATCTATGAAAAAATCCAGTGGAACACAATATACGTGCCTTAGTAAGGTAGAAATGGGTACATTCTTGGAATAGTGCATAAAACTGAAACAGGAAAGATATAGTACTTTACAACTGTCAAAATACTTACAGAAAAAGTATTCAACCATATTTAGTTTTCTAACAAATTCCTGACATGCTTGATTAATAAAGAAGAAAACTACAACTCTGGACACATTTTCAACCAAGAATGAGGAACAAGTTTGAGTGGACATGCCAGGAAACAGGGAGAAAGTGTTCATATAATTTTAGAGTTCACGTCAGACAAGGAAGGAAATACTGGCATAGTTAGATATGATACAGATCAGTAAAACGGATTTCAAAAGCTTCATTTAAATAACAGGCTATGAATTCATAACTCAAAATCTAAGAGGAAAGACTACAGAGAGACTTTAAAAACTAAAATTCTGTATAAACAATTACAAATGATACTAGGTTAAAAAAGACAAATGAGAAAATAACAGAAATTATCTCAGAAAACCAATCAACAAAGCTGCAGTGAAATTTACCCATAACATTCAGATTTAAAAGGTTTAACAAGCAGGGAAAAAAAAAAAGGGAATAATCATAGATGAACACAAATAGCACATATAAAAGAACATAAAAATGGTAACAACAAAAGAAAAGGCTTGGAGTGAGGAAAATGTTTGCATCAAAAAGAATATTAAGTAAGGCAGCATGCCACAGGTTAGACAGCTATATGACACTAGAACCAGAGAAAAAGCAGAACTCCTTAAAAAAAAAAAAAAAAAAAAGGTTTAAAAACCACTAAGTTCCCTTTTATTTCTACCATCTCTGTCCAAGAGAATGTAGCTGATTCAGTAACTCAAACAGTGGTGGATACATGACATTCTTCTGGATTAAAAGCATTGTCAATTTGCTGTTTAAGCAAGGTGATTTCTTAAAGAATATTCTTTAACAAACAACTATCAACAAAAAAAATCTTTGGTATTTCATGATTGTACATATTAGTAAAGCAGTCAGCAATCAATAATTCAAAATAGAGTAATCCATCAAGCTCTATAATAACTTCATCTGAATCTTGCAGTTATCAAATTCAAGGCAAGCAGAGGCAGGGCCATAAAACTGAACAAAGAGAACTAACTTCCTTTTTTCTGAAGAGTTCATCAAAATCATTTAGGAAAAAATTTTTTTAAAAAAGTTGAAGATGGAGTCAGCACTCATGTACAGATCAAAGGAAAAAATTACGTATGACCAATAAACACAAAGTGGCTTTATGTCACAATTAAAGAAATGCAATCAAAAATCAAATTACAACAAACTGCAAAAAGTTGATAAGTTTAAAGTCTGCCAAGGCTGTGGGAGGGAGGAAACACTCTCATGCATGTGGGTGGGAATATAAAATGATACTGTTTTTGAGGGTGAAAGTTTAATCCATGGACCCACTGGTCGCAGCAACTCCACTGCTAGGAATTTACCTTAAATACTTGGAAAAGGACAGCAAGATACATGTGTGAAAATGTTTCCTAGAGTACTGTTTTCAATCGTGATAAACCAGAAATAACCTAAATGTCCCTCAGAGGGGACTATTTATGATGGAATGATCATAAAATGGAATAAAGGACAACCAATAAAAAGATGTTTCACCTCCGTGCCAGTATGGAAAATTCCTAAGTACGTTCAATGAAAAAAAGCAAAATGCAGAAGAGTATGCAGTATGTTCCCATCTGTTTTTTTGTAAAAAGTAGGTCTGAGATGAAAACAATTCTTTAAAGAATGACTGCAAGTTCTAGTTGCAAACAGAGTCTGAAGACAGGAGGTGTAAAGCAGGAGAAATCGGTAGGAGGTATTAGTCCTTTTGAGGCTGCTCTGCACCCAAACCCATTTCAGTTTGGAGACAATTTCAAAAGGTGAGAAGCAAATAAATACTCCCCTTCCCCATCTTTCTCCTCATGGGAGCAAGGCCGAGACCAGTTAGGTCCTCCTGCTCTGGACACTGACTCCCAGGGGTAAAAGCAGGGTGCGGAGGAGTCAGGTCATGGAGAGAGATCTCCAGCAGAGTGGAAAGGTAATGAGCACAGTCACCAATATCCAGTCAAGGCAGCAGTGTGGGACACTGGGACAGCACTGGGACAGCACTAGGACAGCAAGCGTCCAATAGCAGTCAGCATCCTAAGCAGAGACTGCCCTTATCGTAACCTGGTGACATGCCTTATTTCCCTTGGCTTCTGCCAATCTTCCCAGCTCAGGGCTCTGAGCCGTGAGCTATGAGCTATCTAACATTTTGCAAGTAATTATTTTCTGATTAAGTTATTTAGAGCTATTTTCCATCCTATGCAACCAAGAACCCTGACCCTGTTCATCTACAGCATTTTCCTTTTTTTTTTTTTTTTTTTTTTTTTTTTTGATTGAGGGTTGGTAAAATACTTTTTGTGCTCCCTTTAACATGTGAACTTTACAATTTCTTATCTAGCATTTGAGCAACAGGGAGACTGGCAGGAGAATAAACAATCTATTTAAAAGAAAATATCACAGCATTTTTAAAAAGGGGGGAGGGTAAGTTCTCTCAAAGAACTTGAATATTACTTAGGAAAACATTCACCATGGCTGCCCCTCCCACTTCCTCCTCTCTCCTCCCAAGGATTTCATGCCCACAATTGGCTCATTGCCTTATAAATTTGATACAATGGAAAAGCGGAAAAAAAGCAAGAAAACAGCACTTTCCAAAGGGAAATGGGAAAATTTAACTGGAGATACTTGGAAAGTAGGTTAAAAACTTAGACAAGAGCAAAGAGGTAATATCCTCAAGATGTGGAAAATCTAGAATATAAATCTTTCTAAGACAACTATACCTTACTTCAAATAATTTCAATATATAAAAATCTGAATTCACTAAAGACAGCTGTGAGAATAAACAGTCTTTGTCTTTTTTAGAAGTCTTTTCTTTCCTCAAAGAATTCCTATGAAATAGTCCTAAGTAAGCTGCCAAAGTGCATTTTAAAACTATTTTTGTCAAAATAATATATAAACATGTATTTCAAAAGACAGACAAAAACATGTAATAAAAAACTAGTTGAGGGAAGATGGCAGAATAGGAACCCCAGGAAACCCATCTCCCCACCTAGACAAGTACTCTACTGGCATAATCGGACTGATGTAACTATTTTGGAACCCTGGAGTCTAGTCAAAAGCTTGCATCGTCCAGACGAAGGCTTAGACCGTAAATCATAGTTAATTTCAGCCCGTTTCAACTCAGTATGGCAGCAGCTATTCACCCCCAGTGCCCCTCACCTCCCAGCAGGCAGCCATGTACATACTCCTAGCACAGCCTGCACCAGCTCATGGGACCTTGTCCTCCAAATATCAGAGATCTGTGTTCTTATCATTGACTTCTGCTTATGATAACAGACATGCAGACACAGAAGCAGGCCACCCCGGCTGAAATCCCCACTGATGGAAAAGGCTTCCAGGGGATTTAAAGATCCAGAGGCTTTTTTTTTTTTTTCCTCCTTTTATCCCCCTTTTTCCTCTTTTGGGAGTCAGGCATTTAAGACATGACACCCATGTTTGTGTGAATGCAAGTTTTCAACTCTTTTGAGTAACTACTCATAGGGATGCATTTGCTTGATTTTATGGAGTATGTTTAGTTTTGTAAGAAACTACCATCTTCCAAAATGGCCATACCATTGTGCATGTTGTGGGTTTTTCATATACTGCCATATTGCATAGTAGGAGAGTTTCTATATGCACATACTGGATGATTTCACCTATATGTCATTCTAGAAAAGTCAAAAGTATGAAGACAGTAAAAATATCAGCATTTGCCAGAGGCCAGGGGGCAGGGAGGATGGAGAGGGATGAATTGGCAGAATACAGACTACTTTTAGAGCAATGAAAGTACTCTGTATATTACTATAATGATGGACACGTCATTAAAATGTGTCCAAACCCAGGGGCGCTTGGGCAGCCCAGTCGGTTGAGAGTCTGACTCTTGATTTCATCTCAGGTAATGATCTTACGGTTCATGGGACTGAGCCCCATGTTGGGCTCTCCTTCATTATTAATGCCCTCTACCAGAGTGGTATATGGTAAAACCCTGGTTTGCGAGCATAACTCATTCCAAAAACACACTTCTAATCCAAAGTACTTGTATATCAAAGCAAATTTCCCCATAAGAAATAAAGGAAACTCAGATGATTGTTCCACAACCCAAAAACATTCATATAAAAATGATTACAATACTGTAATATAATACAAAATAATAAAGAAAATACAAAGCATAAGGAAAAATAAATTAACCTGTACTTCCCTTTGATAACCTTCATGGTTGGTTTGAGGGAGACAGGAGAGAGGAGGGTTATTGTGTAGGACAACTTTCACTATCACCAACAGAATCACTGCTATCTATCGACTCAAAGGAATCTTTTTCTGCACGGGGCCATTGTATACGCTCACGTGGATGCTGACCACAGTGCAGAATTAATAAACTCTTGTCATAGACTGTATTTCATGTAACTGGCATAAGGCAGCAGAGGAAAGGGTCTCTATCTGTAGGCAGCCTGACCTAGAATGAAGCAAAGCATTCCTAAGCTCACTCTTGTGGGGAAAAGCAAAGGACTGTCCACAGGTGCTTTGAAGTGACAAAAATACACCAGTGCCAGTTGTGGGCACCTTCCAACATCCTGAAAAATCACTGATTTCTGCCAAACACCACGGCTTGAGACTGAGCATCTGAGCACGGGAAATCATCACCTACAATCCCAGAGAGAGAGAGAGAGAGAGAGAGAGAGAGAGAGAGAGAGAAGAACCATTGGCTCAGTTGTGATCATGTGACATTTGGCTTCACATACTATTCGTATTGCATGACATCGCTCGTTTATCAAGTTAAACTTTATTAGAAATGTTTGCTCATCTTGTGAAACACTCGCAGAACAAGTTACTCACAACCCAAGGTTTTACTGTATTTGTTATAATTAGTTTATCTATACTGACACATCGTTATCATACAGAAAGTCCATGATTTACATTAGGGTTCACTCTTGGTATGCATCCTGTGGTTTTGGACAAAAAAAATTTTTTTTAATTTTTTTAATGTTTATTTATTTTTGAGAGAGAGACACAGACAGAGCGCAAGTGGGAAGGGGCATAGAGAGAGGGAGACACAGAATCCAAAGCAGACTCCAGGCTCTGAGCTGTCAGCACAGAGCCCGATGTGGGACTCGAACCCACAAACCATGAGATCATGACCTGAGCGGAAGTCAGACGCTCAACCAACTGAGCCACTCAGGTGCCCCTGGACAAAAAATGTTTTAATGTTTATTTAGAGAGAGAGAGAGAGAGAGAGAGAGAGAGAGAGAAACAGAGAGAGAGAGAGAGAGAGAGAGAGAGAAAGAAAGAGAGAGACAGAGAGAGGGAGGGAGGGACGGAGGGAGAAAGGGAGGGGCAGACAGAGAGGGAGGGAGAGAATTCCCAAGTAGGCTCCATGTGTGCTCCCACTCTCTCTGCCCCTCCTTCACTCAGGCTGTCTCTCTCTCTCTCTCAAAGTAAATACACTTAAAAAAAACTGGTGAAGGAGACTATACATGTGTGAGGGCAGGCGGGATATGGGAATCTTCTCTACCTTCTGCTGAATGTAGCTATGAATGAAAAGTGGCTCTAAAAAATAAAATCTATTAAAAAAAATCCACACCCAACTAGTATGATATGCGATCATAAAAGACAAAAATTTTCCTCTAAGGTCAGTAACAAGACAGACAGGTAGTCTGCTTTTGCCACTTCTATCCAAAAAGGCATCCGTATTGGAAAGGAAGAAATGAAGTTACCTGTTTGTAGATGACATGTTCTTATATGTAGGAAACCTTAAAGATTCCACAAAAAATTGTTAGAATTAACAAATTAAGTAAAGTAACAGCATACAAAATTCAAATTCAAATATCTGTTGCATTTCTGTACACTAACAATGAACAGTCCAAAATGGAAAATTCCATTTACAATAGCATTGAAAAAGAGTATCTATAAATGAACTTAATCAAGGTGATACACAGAGAAAACTACAAAACACTGTTGAAAAAAATTAAAGACCTAAATAAATGGACAGACATCCCACATTCGTAGATCAGGACTTGATATTGTTAAGATTTCAACACATTCTACAGATTAATGTGATTCCTATCAAAATCCCAAAAACTTTTTTTTTTTTGGGGGGGGGGGCAGAAGTAGAAAATTCCATCCCCAAATTCATATAGAGTCTCAAAGAACCCTCCAAGGCCAAAACAATCCTGAAATAGAAGAACAAAATTGTAGGACTCACAATTCCTGATTTCAAATTTACTACAAAGCTACAAAGTGTGGTACTGACACAAAAACAGACATATATGCCAGTGAACTAGAACAGAGACCAGAAATAAATTCTTGTATATATGGTCAAATAATTTTTTGACAAGTGTGCCAAGACCATTCAGTAGAAAAAGGACAGTCTTTTCAACAAATGGTGCTGGGAAAAGTGGATATCCTCATGTAAAAACATTAAGTTGGACCCTTATTTTACACCATACACAAAAATTACTCAAAATGGATTAATGACCTAAAAAAAGGCCTAACACTCTAAACTCTTAAAAAGGAAACATGAGAGAAAAGCTTTAGGATACCAGTTTAGCAATGATTTCTTGGATGTGTCACCAAAGACACAGTCAACAAAAAGATAGCTAAATTGGACTGTATCAAACTTCTGAACATTTTATGCATCAAAGGACACTATCAACAAAGCAAAAAAGCAACCCATAGAATGGGAGAAAATATTTGCAAATCACCTGATTAATACCCAGGATACATAAAGAACTACTAGAACTCAACAACAAAAAAATAAAGCATTCAATTTACAAATAGGCAAAAAACTTAGACATTTCTCCAAAGAAGATATTCAGTCAATAAGCACATGAAAAGATGTTCAATGCAAATCAAAACCACACTAAGATATCACCTTACAACCATCAAAATGTCTAGAATCCAAAAGAAACAAGGGCTAGCAAGGATGTGGAGAGAAAGGAACCCTTATGCATTGTTGGTAGGAATAGGAATATGTGGCATATGAATTCCACAGTGCAGCCACTGTGGAAAACAGTATGGAGGTTCTTCAAAAAATTCAAAAGAGGGGGCCCCTAGGTGGCTCAGTCGGTTAAGCATCCGACCAAGGCCCACACTGGGCTCCGCACTGAGCATGGAGCCTGCTTCGGATTCTCTCTCTCCCTCTCTCTGCCCCTCCCCTGTGCACACGCACGTGCTCTCTCTGTCTCTCTCTCAAAATAAACATCTTTAAAAAGTTAAAAATAGAAATACCATATGATCCAGTAATTCCACTCCTCGATACCTAGCACAAGAAAACTAAAACATTAATTCAAAATGACACATGCACCCCTATGTTTACTGCAGCATTATTTATAATATCCAAGTGTCCACTGAGAAATGAATAAAGAAGACATCATACACACAAACATAATGGAATATTACTCAGCCATTAAAAAAAGTAGATCTTGCCATTTGTGACAACATGGATGGACCTAGACGGTATTAAGTTACAGACGTCAGTCAGAGAAAGACAAACACCATATGATTTCACTCATATATATAGAATCTGGAAAACAAAACAAATGAATACACAAACAAAAAGCGGAAACAGACCTGTAAATACAGAGAACAAACTGATAGTTGCTAGAGGGAAGCGGGTAGGGGTATGGACAAAACGGGTAAAGGCAAGTGGGAGATATGGGCTTCCAGTTATGGAATGAGCCAGGGGTGAAAAGGTACAGCATGGCGAACAGAGTCAATGGCAGTGTAACAGTGCCGTGTGGTGACAGACAGTAGTTCCACTTGTGGTGAGCATAACATAAGGCACAGAATTGTCCAGTCTCTATGTTGTACACCTGAAACTAATATAACACATATGTTAACTATATGCCTCCTTTAAAAAAATATATCACTTAGCAAATATACACAAAATTGCATTCCCCAAAGATCAAAAACCACTGGACATTTTCTGGAACCTGTGCTATACTTGTCTAGGCTCAAATTGAAAAAGAAAAAATTTTTTAATGTTTATCTTTATTTTTGAGACAGAGAGAGACAGAGCATGAGAGGGGAAGAGGCAGAGAGAGAGGGGGACACAGAATCGGAAGCAGGCTCCAGGCTCCGAGCCATCAGCACAGAGCCTGATGCGGGGCTGGAACTCGTCAACTGCGAGATCGTGGCCTGAGGTGAGGTCGGACACTCAACAGACTGAGTCACCGAGACGCCCCTAGACTCAAATTTAAAAGAGGAACAGAGGGAGGAGGAGATGGAAGGCCTCCCATTAGGTGGTAAAAATGTAATACTCAATCTACTAGATGCTTAAATAGGCCTTCCAAGAAGGGAGATCATAAGCCTCAAATTTAGACTTTGGAAGTTGTCTCAAGATAATTATATAGCCATTGTACGCATGCATATGCTGAAAGTATTGATGCATTCAATGTGCACATTTTAAGTACCTCTGTTTCTAAGATCCTTTTAGCATTTCTTCATTTTTTTAAACACCAGGCCTCCTGGTTAACTAGATTTCCCAGAGCTCTGGTTCCTAGCAAATGAAGAAATTACCAGCTGTCATACCCCAAAACTAAGAAGAACGGGAAAATCTCAGAAAGATTCTAGCTAAAATAAGGGTTCTTTTATGTTTCATCCCCTCCCTCTGACTTTGAAAGAAGGGGTTTGCAGGAGAGGTCAGTTACCAAGGGGAAGGGAAGTTTCTCAGGTCTCTGCTTCTGTAGCTGAGGTGTGTGATTTCTCCAAGTTACAGTAGTTTAAAATAACGACGGGGGGGCACCTGGGTGGCTCAGTCGGTTGAGTGTCTGACTTCAGCTCAGGTCATGATCTCACATTTGGTAGGTTAGCGCCCCGCGTCGGGCTCTGTGCTGACATCTCGGAGCCTGGAACCTGCTTCAGATTCTGTGTCTCCCTTTCTCTGCCCCTCCTCCACTCACAATCTGTCTCTCTCTCTCTTAAAAATAACTAAACATTAAAAAAAAAAATTAAAAAATAAACAAAAGATAAAGATAGGGAAGAAAAAAAATCCACAATGAGATAGTACTTCACACCCATTAAGGTGGCTCTTAAAAAAAAAATTTTTTTTTTAAAGCCCAGAAAATAGTAAATGTTGAGGATGTAGAGAAATTGGAACACTTACACTTGCTGGTAGGAATGAAAAATGATACAGCCACTGTAGAAAACAATACGGCAGTTTCTCAAAAAAATTACACACAGAATTACCATTTGGCCCAGCCATTCCATTTCTGGGTGTACAACCAAACGAACTGAAAGCAGGGACTTGAACAGATACTGGTACACCTGTGTTCACACCAGCATTATTTACAATAGTCAAAAGGCAGAAGCAACCCAAATGTCCATCAGTGGATGAACAGATAAACAGAATGTGGTATATACATATAATGGAAGAGAATCCTGACGCAGGCCAGAACAGGAATGAACCCTGAAGACGTTATGCTAAGTGAAGTCACATGCTATGTCACACTAAGTCAGTCACAAAAAGACAAATATTGCCTGACTCCACTTAACATAAGGTACCCAGAATAAATACCAAAGACAGAAAGTAGAACAGTGTTGCCAGGCTGAGAGTAGGGGCACTGGGGAGTTCCTACTTAACAGGTACACGGTTTCAGTGTGGTGATTAAAAAAAAGTCTGAGATGGGTACTGGTGATGGTTGCCCGATGTGAATGTTCCTAATGCCACTAGTGTACTTAGAAATGGTCAAAATGGTAAATTGTATTGCACATATTTTATAGATATATATATGTGTATATAAAATTTTACCACAATAAAAAAAAAAATTCATCTCCAGCTCTATTCATTCATCTGTTCCTGGGTCTTCTCCAAACGTAACCATCCTCAACTATCATATCCTTTTTGCTGGTATTTAATTTGGCATTTCTCTATAATATACATACCACTGCTTCCTACAGGTTTATCAATTACCTGCCTATCTTCTGCCATGGTAGATGAAGCTTACAAAACCAGAAGCACCTCCACATTTCACTTCTCCGAATCCCTACCTTCAACGGCAATATGACAATTTGTGGTTAAGAAGCCAATCGGCAGATGTTAACATTTGCTTCCTAACCTAATTCACCTATATTTGTAAGAATCTATCACGTTTTCCCAAAACATTTCAGTATCCATCTATCAGTTCTACTTCTTATTTTCTTCTTTGATGCCCTCTGTCATACTGCTCACCCAGAACTAGCTGCTCTTCAGCCGATGGCACAGGTGTCATCCCTGGGCTTTCCTCTGCTGCTTCGGAGTTGGAGCCTCAATTTACCAAAGCCCCTTTCTCTTCTTTCATGGCTTATTCTCTTGTTTTGTTAGAACACACTGTCTAATAATTTTCTAAGAAATGTTGCATGGATACAAGTTTTTGCTGCTCTTCTCGAATGGCTTTCTTTCTTCCTCTCGCACTTCGGCTGGTGGCTCGGCTGGATACAGAACTCTATGCTGAACGCAAACGTGACACACTGTACCTCCATCTTCCATCATTAATTCTTCCATCCTGAGAAGCTGGACGTCATGTATATTCCTAATCCCTCCTACATGACCCTGAAAGCTTTTGAGACATTCTCATTATTTCTGGCATCATTAAAGAAATTTCAGGGGTGCCTACGTGGCTCAGCCAGTTGAGTGTCCGACACTTGATTTTGGCTCGGGTCATGATCCCTAGGGTCGTTGAGAGGGAGCCCTGTGTCAGGCTCTGTGCTTATGGGAAAGAGCCTGCTTGAGATTCTCTGTCTCTCCTTCTCTCTGCCCCTCCCCCCAGGCACATGCTCTCTCAAAATAAATAAATAAACATTAAAAAAAAAAAAGAAATCTCACAATAATTGCCTGGTATAGGCCTGTTTTCATTCATTGGGCTTGGCACAATATAGCTTTTTTCAATCTGGAAACTCAAATCCTAAATAAACTTTCTGGTATTTACCTATACATGGTATATAACCTCTGGTGTACACATGTATAGGATAAAACATTTTGTTCTCTGACATACAGGATCATATGGCTATCAGCTTTGGAATCTGACAGACTGGACTCAACCCTTAGCCTCACTACTTAACCAGCTCTGGTACTTGGGGAAGCTAACTTCTTTAACACCATATATGAAATGGGGACTTATTAAAAACTGCAGTTTTTCAATAAGATGACACATGTCACCTGGGTGACTCAGTTGGTTAAGCGCTGACTCTTGATTTCAGCTTGATTTTGGTTTGTGAGATCAAGCCCTGCATGGGGCTCTCTGCTGACAACGCAGAACCTGCTTGGGATTCTCTCTCTCTCTCTCTCTCTCTCTCTCTCTCTCTCTGCACCTCCCCTGCTCTCTCTCTCCTTCAAAATAAATAAGTAAAATAAAATAAAATAAAATATGACACATGTAAACTGTACAAAAGCAACATACGTATGTAAATAAATGTAAAATACATGTTACCTATTATTAAAATATCAAAAACTGAATTGGTGCAGATACTATAAACACTGTCAAATCTGTCAAGACTGCTATTTTAAGAAAATAAGACCAACAAAAGAAGTGGGAGGCAGCCAATGGGTAGAGCTTTTTCTTTTGGGGTGATAAAAATGTTTTGGAACTTCAAAGAGGTGGTGGTTACATAACATTGTGAAAGTACCAAATGTCACTGAAGTGTACACTTTAAAATTATTAATTTTATGTTATGTAATTTTCACCTCAATGAAGAACAAAAAGGAAGCAGGGAAAAGAAAGGCAATACAAGGAAGAAGTCAAAAGTTGTTGAAAAGGGAGAATGGAATTGATATTCTCTCTAAATTATTTCGAAGCTTTCCTCTACATAATCTCTTTTTAATTTTTTAACTGAATAACCAATAATGATAATGTTGGGATGACAAACACTTCCTTTTTCATGGAATATCAACACATAATTAAGGTTGATTGAGAGATCAACATATAATTATAAGAATATGTGACGTTTCTTCAGGGAGAAAATGTATAAAAGAGGAAAGCTGGAAGCTGCACCTGAATCTGTAATACAGCCATATATATATATATTATATATATACAGGCTCTGACAGCTCAGAGCCTGGAGCCTGTTTCCGATTCTGTGTCTCCCTCTCTCTCTGCCCCTCCCCCGTTCATGCTCTGTCTCTCTCTGTGCCAAAAAATAAATAAAAAACGTTGAAAAAAAAAATTAAAAAAAAAAAAAAAAAAAAAAAAAGAAAATCACTATATATCAGAAGACTAAGCTCAAAGCATTTCCTTACAATAAATATGGGAACCCACCCACATCTAACATCGTTCCAATAAAACGGGAAGCAAATTACTTCCTACTGATTTCAGACTAAGGGGAAATATTGTTCTATGCATCTTTTTTCATTTTCAACACTTCCCAAATTATGCTCCAAGGAACACTGTTTAGAAGACATTATTTAACATATAAAAAGAAAAGAAAGAGAGAAGGGGGAAGGAAAGGAAGGGAAGGGAAGGGAAGAGAAAGAAAAACAGGAAAAGAAAAGCAGCATATTCAAATTTCACTCTTGGGAGAGTTACAAGGCATAGTAGTATATTAAAGGTTCTGCAGTAAGAAAGCCAGTTCACGACTCTATTAAACCTACATTTGTCTGATTTATTAAGTACAGAACAGTTCCTAAGCTATGTCTGTTAAACACATAATTCATCACTTTGTTAAAGACTGCTTAGATTTTATACCAGATAACATATAAATTAGGGTAACTTCAATATTAGCCCCAGGGATGAGATTACCACACAATAATCAATTATTTGAATAAAACATTGTTTCAAATTACCAGCAGTTCAGAGCAAGATCTTAGGGGCAATAAAGGAGGAGGAGAGAAGGTGGTTAATAAGAGGAAAAGAAGAAAAAACAATCTGGGAAGAGTTCAGCTCTTCAACTTTCTTTTTGAGACATCGTTGTCCTACCCTGTCAATTCTGATTGCTTATTAAACAAAACATTTGCAGTTAAGATAGTTAAAAATTTCAGCTTTGTTCACTTCTCCCCGACTTTTTATTTTTTTGCATCAATTCCTGACCCTAGGAGGTAACCTCAAAAGAAGTTAAATATTTGTCACTTGAGTACCTCAAATATAAAATTTCATGTTGCCATTAACAAACCATATCCCCAACGGTTAAATACTGCATAATTTAAGTAAAGGCATTTGCAATGTGAGTTTCTTGTACTCAAAGCAAAGATGTTCAACACTAACAAACTATGAACCTGGCACAGTGTTTCTCCTTTGGGGAGAAATCATAGAAAACACATGGAATGAGAGGGCAAAGGAAAATCCAACTGGAAATGTTTGTTGAGAGAAAATTTACAAGAATAAAGACACATTTTTCACTGAGACATTATCATCTTTGAGCCAAAAAGGAATCACTACTGATTATTACTACTGTGTCCAATACCGTGGGAACCAAACAAGAAAATCAATCATTTAGGTACTAGAGACAGCCATTCCCCCTTGGAGAAGTTAATCCTAACAGACCAATTACTTGGAAGTTACTTATTTTTATTTTATTTCACAGGAAAAACCACAACTATCTTCTTGGTCACTGTTCATCCTCTCTCTCGCAGAAGGGGAGCGGAGTGAGCAACGGAAGCCAGCAAAGCCTCACTAGCCATTTATCCCCCAATCGCAACATGTGGGAGGACAAGACAAACCAGGCACAGCATAGCTATTATATTCCACAGGTAATTCCTCATCATTTACGTGCTATTACCACTGCCATTACCATAAAGGTGACAGGATCAGTTGGCTAAAGCAACTACTGGCTAAATAAAAAACCATGTACATAAAAACTTTTTTAAGGAATAACATTTGAAAAAGCCAAGAACTGGACAAAATAAGCTAGATACATTAAAGCAGGCAGAATAAACTTCAATCTTGGTTACAGATTACAAATTAAATTTGGGAATCCTTTTTTTTTTTCAATAACTTTTTAATGTTTTATTTTATTTTTGAGAGAGAGAGAGAGTGCACGAGCGAGCATGAGCAGGAGAGGAGCAGAGAGAGAGGGAGACACAGAATCTGAAGCAGACTCCAGGCTCTGAGCTGTCAGCACAGAGTCCGACATGGGGCTCGAACTCGTGAACCGCGAGATCATAATCTGAGCCAAAGTCGGACGCTTAACTGACTGAGCCACCCAGGAGCCCCAAATTTGGGAATCTTAATTCAGTGTCATTAATTCAGGCGAGGGCTATGAAGTCAGAAGATGACATATCAAAATGCTTCCCAAAAAAGTATTTTCTTGGTGAAATTATTACAATCTAAGGTCTGAAAATGAAGTGTACAGATCCAAAAACTGAACTTTATCAGTAACCTGAAAGATGAAAAATCAGCCTCGTGACTAACAAGTCAGAAGAAACTAATTCAGTCAGAAGAGAACAAAGAGAACCAACCAAAACTAACATGCCAGGTTAATTTACCACGAGGATGATACCCTTACAGTGATCAGAAAACTTGTCCTCTACCCAGACTATTCATACTCCTTTTCCAGGTGAGTACTAACCTGATTTGATTGAATCAGTACTTGGTTGGACACAGAACGATAAAGCAGTAATATAAGATAGTCACCCTGGAGGATATCTTGCCTAGGTTATAAGGAGGCCTCATGAACACTCCTGCACCACCGCAGAGAACACAAGTCTGGTGACTGCACGACTCCTTTTCCAGATCCTCCTTCTCTGCTGATTCAAAATTTACATCCCTCATTCTTTTCTCTACCACCCACATTTTCTGTACATGTGTACTGCCACTGACTAAACCGTATCACAGTGTTGCTCTCATGGATCTGTGATGGTAAGCATCCTTCCAACTGTGTCCCACCTAACTAGGAGAAAACAAATTTATTTCCCTATTTTCGAGTTCTTAAACAGCACTTCTAACAGTCTCATGTAGCTATAACTGTAATACAAACTACAAAGAAGTAGTTTGGGGCTTTTCTGTAGTTTTTGTAGACACTGACATTTACTAATTCTGCACAGAACAGAAACACTACAGAAGTCCAACTGGACACAACTCAATATGGCAAAATTTAAATATACATTGGTTCAAAGCAAATTGGTAAAAACTTACCACTTAGAAAAACAACTTGTGGCTCACTCATATAAGGACACAGGTCGGCTCATGTGCTTAAACAACTAATACAAAAGGACTCTACACCTGCATAATGCTTTACAAAGTGCTCTCCCACTCACTGTAACATTTAATTCCCAGCAAACATTTAAATTCAAAGTCTCCAAGAAAGAGATTTCTGAAAGAGCATAAAGGGAATAATCCAAAATTTTAAACTTTAAAAACCATTAAAGTTTCTACGGACATTTACAGTTAGTTTTTCATACATATATATTTTTTATTTGGAATGAGAAAATATACTGAGACTACACAGCAGACACAAATTTCTTCTCTCATGAAACACATGATGTACTCTTAGGTTATAAATGTATTAAAATCATTTAAATGGGCCTTGAGAAACATTGTTCGGAACTGAATGATAATCACACTTAGAAAATTACTCACGTTTATAAAAGAGACAAAGTCAGACTTTGGTTTGCCCACCAACTCCTGTCCAGACCCTCTACCAAATACTTATTCAAACGCTTGGTACATTTATGCCCTACTATAAACTGTTGTATGTAAAAAATACATGGTATCAGTTATCTCCAACTTAGGATGAATAAATTTAAGTGAATGAATCCGCTTGATGTTAAACCTAATCCCCTACTGTGAAATAAAAGACAAAACCATAGTGTAATGGAATCCAGACATTAACTTGGTTAAGAAGTATTGTATGGAGTCCATGAAATTATATCACATACACCTGATCATGTCAAAGGTCAGTTCTTATCAACGGAGTTGTATCCCACTGAAGTCCATTAAACAAACAAAAAAGCAGTACAGAGCACCAACATAATAAAAATAGTTTACCTCACAAGTACATCGTTTTCTATGGTTTAGAAATCTTCTCTAAATGAAAATACAGCATGAATACATCAATAGTTGAAACAGAAAATTAAGAGTTCTTACCTTACTACATCATCAATATTGTTCCTGTATACGCCTTCAAGTCTTTCTGCAGGAAACCCCATAGCAATAATGTTTGGATAAATATCTGAGTACTTAGGTTAAGGAAATATCTGAAATATGCAAAAATGCAAACTACGTGTAAATGTTTTAAAGCATTAGCTGATTATAAAAAGTACTATACCTATGTTAGCAAAAGACTGTCAAATTTATTTATTTATAAACCATCATGCATAATTAAGAAACACAAGTGAATACATTAATTCCGAAAGAATTATATCAAAATAATTATATGGCAAAATAATTTTCAAATCCCTCTACCTACTACATTAAAAATGCCCTCAAGGAAAAAACTTAACTTCCACATTTACGGTATTTAGGCATATGTACATGAAAAACAAAAACCTCAGACTTTATAAATCACAGAACTCAAGTTATCTTGGGACAAAAACCAAGTATCAAAATAAAAACAAGAATAGCTACACAACTTCTAATTTTTTCATGAATATAAAACGCACCATGGCATAGAGAAAGGGAGCTACAGTTAAGAATTAGGAAGCCAGATTTAAGACCTGGCTGTTCATCTAACCAGTTGTATAATTTTGACATGTGACTTAGACATTTGCAGGCTTCAATTTCCTATTCCACATGATTAGGCTGAAACAACCACAGTGATCTCTTCCAGTCCTTGGTATTTGTGACTTGGTAATACCGAACTAAGGTACAAACTTATTCTCCCTTTCCATCAAGGCAATCAACATTTAGCATGCCATTCTATTCACTTATGTCACACACTATATTTGGCATAAAAACTTCTGCACTCCAGAAGCATTAACTAAAACACACACACACACACACACACACACACACACACACACACACACAATCTACATTTCTATGTATTTTGGATCATACCAGCACTAATTTCTTCTTGAGATCCACTATCCATCTCTTTAATCTCATAATTTTCTGACATGGACCTTCCAAAACAGCCAAGCTAATCTGCCTCAAGCCTCTCTTCAAAATCATCCCTAAAGTGTTCTGCCTGTCTACTTCTGGACCCATTCATTTTTCAAATACAATTCAAAATTCATCAAAGCCAGTGCCCTTTTCTAGATCTTTTTTCCTTCACTTTCTGCTACATTCACATTATTGAGTTGATCTCAGTATTATTTTCAATCCAAAAATAATTATCGAATTACTAAAAGCTTTTATTTTAGTATCAGAATTTTTAAAAGGTTTTATCCATAGTTTTGCCACACACTGACTGAACAGACCTAACAAATATTTTAAGAAAAAAGAAGCACAACATATACAGTATACTACCTTTTATATGAAAAAATATTTACTGTTTGGATGAAATAACATTTACACACGTATTTGCTTGAATTTGAACTTTCCAATGCACATGTGCACACCACACACACACACACAACCGAGAAACTAATACAAATGTTTGCTTCATAGAGAAGGGAGGGGGAAGGGAAAGGGGAGAAGCATACACTAAAAACAGCAACAACAAACCTGACTAAATACCAAATTGATGACCAGGAGAAATGATTTCATCTGGACAGTGCAACAATTTTACTGTACTTCTTGTTAGGAAGCACACTATAAGAACAAAAACAGCTAGAAAAAAAATTTTAAACTTCTTCTGAGAGTTCGTTTTTACTAATATCAGTATGGATATCCTCAAGCTTTTTTTCTTTATATTGTAGGGAAAAAAATAAAATTTTGCTAATGATTTTCAGATTCATGATTACAGACATAAAAGAGATACCATTATAAAATCAAGAAATCAACGGGGTACCTGGGTGGCTCAGTCAGCTAAGTGTCTGACTCTGCACTTCAGCTCAGGTCATGATTTCATGGTTCCTGAGTTCGAGCGCCTTGTTTCCCTTGCTCTCTCTCTCTCTCTCTCTCTCTCTGCCCCTCCTCCACATATTCTCTCTCTCTCTCTCTCTCTCTCTCTCTCTCTCTCTCATTTGCTCCCAAAAATAAACATTAAAAATTTTTTAAATAAAAAAATCAAAAATCAAGGTAAAAACATTAATTAAATACGAACTCACGTTAAAATGTATGTTCTCTAGGTCTTTTCACTGAAGTGGCCTAAAAGCATGTTACCTTAGCAAAAGTAAACAATCCTAAAACCCAGATTTCATCTCTCATATCATAATACATTAAAAGGTACTAAACTCCTTGGAACAACAGCTGATGCCAGGGGTGGGACAAGAAGGTTCAAGGTGAGCCTGGGATTCCTTTCTGTGCCAGAGAACATGGAAGGTGTACAGAGACTAATGGTCTATACCAGACATAGAAGCTAACATGAAGGACATCCCAACAACTAAAACTGTAACAATCTGAGCATCAAAGAAAAAATTTAAACGCTAGTAAATTAAAACACCCTAAATAAAACTAAAACCTTGAGCCTATAAAGATGTTCAAAAGAAAAAAAGAAAATCTCTTTTTCATTTATTTGAAGTAGCTATCAGAATGGTTCTTTCTTTACTTTGAAAATAGCTAATGAGGGGGGCGGATTAAGTATTTATGCAAATTTTCCTGTAGGTACTATATTTCAGGGCAATCAAATAGCCCCAGTTCATATGACAAAGATACACTTTACAGAAAAACACAAGAGAACAGAACTTTGAAAATCATATTTTGCAAACCCTAATAAAATTATTGATTAGGCCAGGATCAACAACCGGTTCTAAAGCAGTAAGTGAGTTGATGATGAAGAACTGAACTTTCTGGAACACCTGGGTGGCTCAGTCGGTTAAGCATCTGACTTCAGCTCAGGTCATGATCTCACGGATCACGAGTTCGAGCCCCATGTGGGCTCTGTGCTGACAGCTCAGAGCCTGGAGCCTGCTTCTGATTCTGTGTCTCCCTGTCTCTGCCCCTCCCCCACTCAACTCTACCTCTCAAAAATAAACATTAACAAAATTTTTAAATAAAAAAAGAACTGAACTTTCTTACAGTCAAAGTAATGCCACACAAAATACTTTCTAATGTAAGGAAAAAAACATAATTGAACAATGGGCAGAAGAGACTGCCACCACCCAATTTCACTGGTCAATCTCAGCATCATCAAGTGGAGATCGTATAACTTTTGATGTGATACAATATGAAGGACATAGCATCATCTATGATAGCCAAGCTATATTCAACCTGAGAACCCACCAAGCATTTAGATATAGCTACTCATTTACAAAGAGACAGAAAAACCAAGCTAACTGACATTATCAGAGAATAAACTGGATAAATTAAAAAGGTCTACAGCACATGACCCAGTCTCTGCTCAAATGCCTTTTTATTTTTTGAACGTTTATTTATTTTTGAGAGACGGAGACCGAACATAAGCAGGGGAGGGGCAGAGACAGCGGGAGACACAGAATCCAAAGCAGGCTCCAGGCTCTGAGCTGTCAGCACAGAACCCGATGTGGGGCTCAAACTCACGAACTGTGAGATCACGACCTGAGCCGAAGTCGGACGCTTAACCAACTGAGCCACCCAGGCGCCCCTCAAATGCCTTGTTTTTAAAGGTGAGGAGGGGAGGGACAGGTAGCTATCCTTGACTTAAAAAGACTTAAGGGTTCTAAGAGCCAAGTTCACATGTACAATGCTGTTCTGGATACTGTTCTAGGCAAACCAGGCATAAAGAACATTTTTGAGCTAACTAGAGAAATATGAATATCATCTGGGCATTAGATAAGATGAAAGTTTACTGAAATGGAAAAGTAGACAGTATTATTATTATTGACTGAAATAAAGGTTTCAAAAGAGAACATATAGCATTACGTCATGTTGGCATAATAATGCATATATATCCATATAGACATATGTAGACAAAAAGATTTACAAACTAAGGTACTAAAAGTAATCATCTCTGGGTGGTAGAAATATATATTTTTCTCATTTTTGTTTTATATTTTCTACTTTTGGTACAATGCACCTGTACTATTTCTATAAAAGATTATAATTATCTCTAAGTCTATTTACTAAGCATCATGACAAAATATTGTCTTATCCTGCATGACTCAGTTTCAGCTGTGTAGCTAAAAAAAGAAAAAAATGCTGAGTTTCTGCCCAAAAACATATATGTATATACACATATATGCACGCGCACACACACACACACACACACACACACACACATACATATAATGATAAAAGTATCTAACACTTAAATAGCATTTACTATGTGGCAATTTTTGTTACTTTAAGAATTTATAAATTCACCCCAACCTCAAAGGGTTCTTTACTGGAAAGGTTCCAAAACTACTAGGATTATCATTTTTAACATTACAAATATCAGCTGTCATCTGTTATTCTCACATAAGAAAGTAGTCCCACCTAAAAATGTAGCTCAATTCAAAGAGCTATGATTGGGAAGCCTGGGTGGCTCAGTCAGTTAAGCTGAGCAGCGCAGAGCCTGCTTCGGATTCTCTCTTTCCCTCTCTCTCTCTGCCCCTCCCCTACTCATGCTCTCTCTCTCAAAATAAATAAAAATGTTTAAAAAAAGCAGCTACGTTCAATTATCGAAATGGTTTAGGCTGTTATACCCATTCATGAGAAAAATAAAAGAATGGAGGCTCAAATCAAGTCTACAGCAGTGTAATTCCTTAAAGTAAATAATCTTTACTTTGTAACTCTGTCTTGGGAGCACCAACATGTAGAAAATGAGAAATAACACTCGGAAAACAACATGAGGAAGCAGTAAGGCCCCAGAGCAGTGGCAGCTGCCGCCAGCCCAGAATTCCTACCTTAAAAATTATAAATATATGTCAGTCAAAAATATAAATTGAAATCACCCAAGGAGCGCCTGGGTGTCTCGGTCAGTTGAGCGTCCGACTTCGACTCAGGTCATGATCTCACTGTTTGTGAGTTCGAGCCCCGCGTCAGGCCCTGTGCGGAGCCTGGAGCCTGCTCCGGATTCTGTGTCTCCCTCTCTCTCTATTCCTCCCCCGCTCACGATCTGTCTCTGTCTCTCAAAAATAAATAAACGTTAAAAAAAAAAAAAAAAAAAGAGAGAGAGAGAGAGAAATCACCCAAGTTTTTCTGAGCAATACAACAGAGAAATATGTTTTATTCAAAGAAATAATAATGACTGCTACTAACAAACTTCCTAACTGAATTCTTAATTTCAGTGAAAACGCTAGGAAGATTTTTAGCCTTACAGAAGAGCACAGTAAAACAAAGGCCCTTGAAATGCAGTCACTTTTACCAGGACTAAACTCAAATTTATCCTTACACTATGAATACTAACTAATAAAGAAAATAAAGTTGCAAAGGATTTGATTAACTTACTTTAAAAAACTATTTGTTTATGACAATACATAAATGGGGATGTTACATACTCATTAAAGTAAACTCAATTGGCCCCCTCTTTCAATCACTTATCCAAACACAAACTGAACATTCTACGGAAGGGGCACTGAAAATGTAACGCTAAGTAAGCAAAGCCTACTGCATTGAGAGAGTTCCTGTTCTATCAGGGAAGACAGACACACAGACGTGCAACCGTGCCTCAGGCTCTACTGAATACAAGATCAAGATATTTTAAGAGAAAAAGAGAGCAGGATAAATTCTGTAAGGGCACGGATAAAGCTTCACAAAGTAGGCGATATGTTAGATAATCCTTAAGCAGTCAGGCATCAGCAGACAGAAGAACAAGAGCGACTGTAACATTCCAAGCAGAGTACAGGACAGAGTTATGGAAATACATAAAATATTTGGAAAAAGCCAGCAGTCCCATGTGGCTCGCACACAAAGCTCTATGGAGAAAGCACCAGGACAGAAGATTAGGTCTAGTTTTAAGGATGCTGTCGGCAGGGAGTTCAATTTAACCACACACAAGGAGTCAGAGGCCAGAAATAACGTGGGGGTCTTTTGCAGAGCAACAATCCAATACTTTCTTTACACAGAATCTAGGAAGTCGGTCTTTCAAGGTTTCCTTTTCCTCAAATTCTCACCCTCCTTTTTCACAGTTTGAGATTTTACCCAAGACTTTGGCACCCATCAGAAGTTAGAACGAGGCAGAGAACACGTGCCACGGTATGGGAAATACCTTCCCATTTAATCCTAACTATCCTACTGAGTAATATTACCATTTCATAAATGATAAAATTGCAGGTCAAAAAGACTGAGTAATTTGTGCAAGGTTCCACAGCCAATAAGTACTAAGTTATGATTCAAACCTGTTAAGTGCATAACCCAAAGCGCAGGCTTTTTATACCATGCTGCCTCACAAAAGGGGATTAAAATTTTTTTAATATATTTCCAAATCAATAATAAAAAATTTACAAACGAAGCAGGCTCAAATGAAAGTGAATTTTACTAACCAAATGTTAAAACTTCTAAAAGATAATACAAAACTCACTGGCATTTCCAATACTGAATGTCAGCAATAACGAGGGCTGAATTTTGAAGCAAGTATTTCTTATGCCAAGACTTATGCCAATAAACCTCTAATATGACTTTTTTGCTTACCAGTATGTCTAAATTTCTGACATACCTTTTTAGACAATTTAAACCAAATAAATATAAGTGAGAAAAAATAATGTATGATTTTTAATACAGAACAGCCTTAACCTGAACTTACTGGATATACTCTTAAACAAGTAGTAGAGGGTTTAATATGAAATTCTGATCTAATGACTTACAAATGCCGAACATAAAGAATTATACTAACTAGGTCACTAAAGAGAGCCAAATATTTTGCCATCTAGGGATCTACTCGCAGGCGGTATGGCGCCATGGCTACGAACGTTTGCTCTAGAGCCAAACTGTCTGGACTTGAACTCTAGCTTCAGGTACATCCTTTTTGCAAGTTCCATATCCTCAGTTTCCTATGAAAAATGGGACTGGTGAAAATACTCATCATACAGGGTTTTCTAAGGAATAAATGCGTGAATATATTTAAAAAATGACCAGAACATAGTGGCAGTTGTCTAACAATTGAATGGCACAGACCTAGACCACAGGAGCTCACCGTAACTATTTGGGTGGTTTTTTTTTCCACTGACACTGACTTACTGAATAGCCTAATCCTTCTCAAGAGCACCAAAGCCTAACAGAAACCTTAACTCTATGAAATCTTGACAATATCACTTGACAGTATCATGAGCACCTGGGTGGCTCAGTCAGTTAAGCATCTGACTTCGGTTCAGGTCATGATCTCACGGTTCTTGAGCTCAAGTCCCACAACGGGTTCTGGGATGACGGCGCAGAGCCCGCTTCAGATCCTCTGTGTCTCTCTCCTCACTCTCCTTTCTCTCTCTTCCTCCCTCCCTCTGTCTGAAATAAACTTTAAAAAAAAAGAAACAGAACAAATGTAAAATATTCCCAAATTCCCCAAAGGAAAAACAAAAGCCTTCTTTCCCCATTATCAGTGGCCACGTGCAGGAAGCAGGGAGGCAGAAGAAACGCACACGTACACGCCTGGTACTTTGTGTTTCGCTCGCCTAAGCTGGAGAGCCACGAGAGCCACCACTGCTACAGGAGATGACAGGCATGACATACAGCAGACAGTCTCCTTTGGCCCAACCTTTGAGCAAATGTGTTCAACTTGTTTTAATTAAGGTATCATTTACATACAATAAAATACAAGATCTTAAGGGACTCATTGCTGTTTTGATAATTACATAGACCATATTTGGACAGTCTTGATTCAAGTGCTACAACAATCCCATCTCACACGACAGAAAACTGAATGAAAGAAAAAAATTAAATGTTAATTAAGGGGCGCCTGGGTGGCTCAGTCGGTTAAGCACCGACTTCGGCTCAGGTCATGATCTCAAGGTTCCTGAGTTTGGGCCCCGCATCGGGCTCGGTGCTGACGGCTCAGAGCCTGGAACCTGCTTCGGATTCTGTGTCTCCCTCTCTCTGTGACCCTCCCCCATTCATGCTCTGTCTCTGTCTCAAAAATAAATAAAAACGTTTAAAAAAAAAATTTAAAAAAAAGGTAATTAAGTCCTAACACCTGTCCACAGAAGTCCGTTTCACCAATAACATTCACTGACATGCTGTAAAATAACATGGCTATTATATGAGCTAAATAAATTTTTACTGGCTGTTCTAAGTATCCAATCATGACATGACTTAAAACACTAAAAGTATATGCTAAGTTACGCCTAGTTAACAAAACACCTTTTAGAAAACAACTTGTGAGTTGAGATTTCATACCTACCTTCTCAAAATTTTACTTGAACCTAAGTTAATGGGGTTTATTTTACAAATTTAAGAATTTTCAAATAGAGGATAACCAAAAATACCTCCTTAAACCTTATTTTATGAGTGTGTTCCTGAAGGTAGACTGAATCTTAATTTAAGTATAATTATTGAAAATAAAGTTCTGAAGTTTCTTTGTAGTATTCAACATAATATATAAATCTACTTATCCCTAAACAACTTATAAACTAAAAAACTAATAGAGTAGTAGTATTCAAACCAGTAACACTTTTTTCCTGCCATAATTATTTTAGGGAAATATTTTATTTCCACCGATCACATATAAGCTACTTTAAAATTCTAACTGGCTGAAAGTTGACAAAATGAAGCCATAACATACACGGAACACGACTGGCTGGCACACGGAAAATGACATACAGATTCACAGAGGTAGTGATCAAAAAGCGTCGAAAGCAAATCTGAAGGGGCCTGGCTCACAAGAGAACACTGAGCTAAGCCGGCAACAGGAGTGAAGGAATAAATAGACTAAAAAGGAGAATTGAAAGCAAGTTAGCAAATACCAGGACTTCACCATTTAAGTTTCCTTTCCAGGAATTTCTGGAGTTTTTTCCCTGCTTTTTGTCAGGGCTTTCAACTAACGGATGCTTAAGGATCAGGTGAGAGGAAAAAAAATTCAGCCACTGACGCATACGCTACACCAGGTCTACATGTTTGTTTCAACAAATTTTAACAAGTTTAAATGTAACAAATAGTTTCCCCGCGTATCCCAGTTATATCTGTCTTATCAACTTTACTAATCAAATTATGCTTTAAATAACTGCCACTCTCATAGACTTGTAAGAATTTTTCATTTAATGAAACATTTCATATTTCTTACTACATTTTGTTTTTTCCTATTAAATGTGTAAAATGTTTGTATCTGGTTTCTAAATTGAAGACTCATGGGTAGGAAAGCAGAAATAGGACTTCCTTGAATTTTCCAGTTGATAAAGTGCTAATTGTTCATTATTTGAGAACAATTTGTCCCAACATACAAAGCATATAATCATTCCTGGTATACAGTTTGGTACAGGCCAAACTAACACAGCCTAAAATCTTATTTTCTAAAGTACCAAAGCTTGAACTACAGCAATATAATAGAAAGAATGCTCCCAATGATGGGCATTTTATGAATAAAGAAGTAATGGTCAGAACAACACAGGACACAGGAACATTTAAATATTTACTAGGTGCCAGGCCCTGTACGGGAGCACTTAATGCATACTGTCATTTAATATAGAAGACCAGAGTTCCGTTCTCAGCTTTGCAATTTAAAAACCTATGACTTGAGGTAAATTACTAAATCTCTGGGCCTCAAATATTTTTTGTGTCTTTTTTTCTGCAAAATAATGATAATACCTGCTGTAACTTCTTCACTGGTTGTTTCAAGGATCAAATGAGATATCTAGATATATCTTTAAATCTATAAACTGAAAAGGGCTCTACAATTGTAGCAAGAAGTTATTATTATTTGAGGTTTGCATGGGTCAGAAATGTCCTGTTAATTTTAGTTTTAATGTCTCATTACAAGGCGACTCAATATGGTGTTTTTATAAACAAATTATAAAAGAAAGAATTCCAATACATTCACTTCAATTCACTTTAGCATAAATTTTAGGTTCCTTTTAACACTTCTAAATTAACTGCCCACAGTGCCAAACCAGAAAGGAAGACTGACTGCCAAGTAATTTATGAACTCTACTGGAGTTTTCTACTCCTCCAAACAATTAGAACCTCACAACTTTCTCTCGTGTTGTTATATTATACCAACTTGTCTTGACTGAAAAGTTTACACATATTTTTTCTTTGAAATGAAGTGTAGACCTCCCTTTCTAAATTTTTTTAAAATCTTTTTTTAAGTAGGCTCCACGCCCAACGTGGGGCTCGAACTCACAACCCTGTGATGAAGAGTTGCATGCTCTTCAGACTGAGCCAGCCAGGTGCCCCTAGATCTCACTTTCTAAATAAAAAATCACATTCTTCAAAGGTAACATCAAGAATGTTAGTAAGTCTTCTACTTAGTAGCAACACTATACATTGGTTCATTTGACAAGAAATCTACAATCTGTAACAAAGAGCTATGAAACACTCTTCCCTTTTATAGTGGACACCCGAAAACAAACAAAAAAGTAGACTATACTTTTCACAATATTCACAATAATGCTGTTTATAAAAGAAAAAAATGGAAATAACCTTAACATAGTACAGTAAGCAAAATGTGGTACTTAACCTGATGAAATATTACCTATATATAGCTTTAAAAATGACAAATAAAAATTACTTTGTGAATACATATGTATGTAATTATGAGCATATGTACATTAACAAAGAGGGAAAGACAATTTCCAGGGACATACACCTGACACAGAATTAACTATTTTTCCTACTGTTTAAATTTAAGATTAAGATTACACACAGTTTCTAAAAACTTTTTAAAGGAACAATCAAGGAACTCTGAACTTTATTTAAATTTAAGCAAATCAGAACCACGGAAAAGTATCTTATCAAGTCACTGATAATGCTAGCAATACTCTAAAATCCAAAGTACAATTTTTTAGTGTATTAGCTGGATTAGTCCCCTCAACGAATTTAATCAATTTTTCTTCAGAGTTGTTATGAAATAATGTATCTACAACTGTTCAAGCCTACATCTGTGAACCTCTAAAAATTTAAGTTGCCCAACTAACTGGTTTTAACGAGTATGAGAAACAATTACCTTCTTCCTAGGTCTCTGGATGAATACGATAAGACTGATTTCCTGTTTCAGAACTCTGCTGCTGTTAAAATACACACACGCACACCCTACCCCCTCTCTATGGTTTTGCTTCCACTAACAAACATCCAAGACTGACTACCAATGACAAATCAAATAAAATACGGTTATAACTTACATAACAACTTTCAAAAAGATCATTAGGTCAACAAAATGCATTAGACATACTTGTCAGCATTATATACCCGAACTAAGCCAAAGCTAACTCTAATTTTCTACAGCAAAATCATAATAAATAACATGAAAAATTAGAAAAGTTAAAATTATAACACTGATCCACCATTACTATACAGAAAAGAGTATCTATAACGCTATAAATGTTGTATTCGCTATTAGACTTAATGTTACTTCTGTAATTCACTCTGTTATAAAAGCCATGCTTTTATCATTTATTGTACCACAGATAAAACCACTAGGTTTGGGCTACTCTATACAGTTATGCAAAACGACAAAAGGCTATTAACTTTTACAGAAAAAAAAACAAACAGGTAAGATATGGAAGATGACCAGGGATGTGTCAAGAGTTTGAGAATAAAGGCCTAGTAATATTTAGTGCAAATTACTCAAGAGTAGTAAACTGCATTAAAAAAAAAAAAAAAGATTCCAACATTTCCAACTATATTGATCTTTTAGATACAACCACGCACTAATTTCCTAATATTCAAAAACTACTACACACACCAGCTCCAAGCAAGTGTGTAGCTAGACTGCTTCATTTTATATTTGGCTTTAATATAATAAAATCATGTCTTTTTATTTTATATCTAAGCCAGGAAATCATTTGGAAAGGACTTGCTTTCTTTTTTCTTTTTTTTCTTCCAATTGGCAAAAATAGTTTTGCCTAACTGCAGTATTTTAATCCTGGATAAAAACAATATAAGCCAGAAATACATGTAGGTTTTAAAACACGAAGGCACACATACTGGCATTCATTACTACGTTAGGAAGACTCATATTACTGACTTTATGATAACTGTCTTGTAATATTGAAAAATATTCACTTCCCACTGAGTGTATTTTTATCATTATATGAACTTTATAATCACTTGAATATGTGGATTATCAAAAAAAAAAAAACCTGAAATTACATACACTGAATTACAAGTGAAAATTCATATTTTAAATTTTAATAATATGCAATTTTTAAATATACTAAAAAATATGAGAGCAAGTCTACATTGAACAGGTAATACTTTTAATTTTCATCAGCTACCCTTAAATGCTTGTTCCTGAAGCATTATCGTTTTAGTATAAATCTAATTATTACAATTGGGGAAAAAAATGCCCAATTACTGATCATAATTAGTTGTGGAATCTTCATATTCAGAGGAGAACATACTAATCATCTTGGAAAATAAGCTGAAACATGAAAGCAAAAACTAAGGAATCAACTCTGTCAACCAATAAACTTTTTAAAAACATGAAGTTCAATATACAGAAAGACAAAAATAAAAGAAAGAATGGAGCGCCTGGGTGGCTCAGTCAGTTAAGCGTCCGACTTCGGCTCAGGTCATGATCCCACAGTTCGCGGGTTCGAGTCCCACATTGGGCTCTGTGCTGACAGCTCGGAGCCTGGAGCCTATTTCAGATTCTGTCTGTCTGTCTGTCTCTCTCTCTCTCTCTCTCTCTCTCTGCCCCTCCCCCACTCGTGCTCTGTCTCCCTCTGTCTCAAAAATAAAAAAACATTAAAAAAAAAAAAGAGAAAGGAGCTCTTAACACCTTACACACACTCTTTAAATACTATTCAGTAAACAAAACAGGTAACAACTTAGTATCTGGACAAAAATCTCACCTAATGTGTGCCGCCTCACTTAATGTCAGAGAGGAAATTTACGCACACATTATCTGTCTATCCAAAAAGGCACCATTCTTTCCATGGCCTACAGTGCAAACCTGAACAAATTCTATAAACTGATGCTGGTAAAACTATCTACTTCCATCAGACATGAATTTGAAATTGGCAAGATGTTTCTTACACACACAAAAAAAGAGGCCCTAAACACAAAGTTGGATGTGGGAACATAAATCCAAAATCCTACCTAAACTGATATATTATACCGGGTCACATTAATCATTTGTCATGATGACAAACTTCTCAATAAAAAAACAAAGTCAATATGATAAATAAAACAAAGTAGATTAAAACTAATCAGATCTTATTATGCCCAACATGCAGTTTTAAAGACTTCTTTGCACCTTGGCAAGACCAAGTTCTTAGGGGTGAAAAGGAATTAAGTTATAGAAACACCTTATGTAATGGCTCCAAGGCAACAGCAAAATTTTAAAGGCAGAAAACTCATTTACTAGCAGAAAGATAAGAAGTGAGTTGTACAAGAAAGCAGAGAACCTGAAAAATATTTTAAAGCAAATATTTAAGGAATACATATTAAATCAGTTTCCTGATTAAGTTCTGTAATAATGAATTCCTAGGTATCAACTGCTAGGAAAACTAAGAGTTTAAAAATACCGAAATCTTGTATAACTTAATACCTCAGTTAAAACATGATGTTTCCACTTAAATATCCAAATAACCTTGTAAAACTAAATGACTAAAAGCCAGACTTCCATTACATAAGCTTTAGTTCTCAACCAGTATCTCTGCATTTTGGTAGAAAAATATAAACACTGGCATAACCACTAGGTTTTGTTTTTGCAAAAGCTTAAAATTTGATATTAGTCTTTAAAGACTGTAATTAATAGATGATTCCAAAACCAGAAATGTCAAGACCACTTATATCAGTAGATTATCTTAACTTTTCCCTACGTTTGAGTAACAGATGGTAAGCCTTAGTTCTTGGACACAACACAATAATCACAATCTGTGTGACCTTTTCAGTATTAAAAAAAAAATCCAAATAGCCTTAATAACCAGCACCTTGGTGTATTTTGCAGTAATACATATAATTTTGATCACAGTGGACAGAAACTAGATATGCAAAACTGCATCGTACTTTCAGTGTGCTGCTATTTATTTTACATAAGGTTCCTACAACTAGTCCATGAACTCTTCAGACGTCAGAGTGCTTCTTCAGTTTTCAAAAGACACGTGCATACATTCACAAAGTATTTTTACTATTACTTTGTTTACATTAGCACCAAGAAGGCATATACCACACCTAGATCAAATTTTTTTTTAGTTTAATAACTGAAACAATTTTACCTCATTTAGAAAAATGTTACTCTAACAAGTAATTTTGTTTAAAAAAGAGAAGTCTGTTTCTTCCTCAATATTTTTGTTCTAAGTACACGAATTAATACATTCACTGAGATTTATCATTCAGCTAATGTCAAAATTATCTCCCTATTTTAATACCTGACACTTGAAAATCTGACACTAACAAATGCAACTTTTGATTATAAGTGCAAATGCACAGCAAACCTTCATCAATAAATATCACCAATTACCGAGGCAACTATGCAAATAGAAACTGTATCACTCAAAGTATGCTCCAGGGAACAGTAACATCATGACAAGCCATACCCTTTCTGATTAAAGATAGGAATGCAACAGAGTTATAACTACTTTTAGTATAAAATGTGATAGCTTATTCAAATTACTTCTGTATCCACTTTAATTTCAATACAATTTTCCTACAAAAGGAAATTTGACAGATCCAAAGTGTTTAGATATTTTCTTACTTAAATGAGTAAAATATGCTTAAAACTTTAAATATGCGATAGCTTTCCTATAAATAACCAAGGGGAAAAAAACTTCAATAGTCCAACACTTCAGCTTTTTTGTGTGCATAACAGATTATGATTTTATGAATCAAAATCATGAAAATCTTTCCTAATATTAGGTCATCTTAAATCTGCTCTAAAAAAAAATCAGAAAAATATAGCAGGAAAAAATATTAGCCAAATATTGAAAACAAGTTTAATGTATAACTATAGGGAAATAAATATATCTAATAGCCTCGACATTTAAAATAGCTAAGCCAATTATGAGGGACTCTGGAAATTGTTTAAAAATGCACACACACCTTTTAAGTTCACTATGATGAATGACACTTTTTCTGATGAATTACATTTTTAAATAAATGCACATAAACTAGAAGCTAAATGGAAACGTGAAGTTTCAAAGAAAGACAATGAGCACTTTAAAAAATTCTCTTTAGTTGTATATTTATAAAACAAATTTTTTAAAAGAAATTTTCTTAGGTATGGTAAGCAAATGAAGTTTATTATTCATGTAATGAAATAAATACCATGAGCCTTACTCAATTAAATTATAGCAATAAATGCCATCTGTTTTCCTTAACAAATCTGAAGCTATCATATAATTAGCAGTCCCGGTTTTAAAATATTTATCAGTATCTCTGGATACCTCCTGTAATTTCAAAAAGAATCACAACACTCAGTCAAAACTTAAATTTCATAAGAAGGTTTAAGATAGGCCTGACATTTTACTTTGCTTGTGTAAAATGAGAGGCAAAGTAAATTGTAAAATCAAGCAAACAGAAAAAGAAAAAAAAAACAAAAAATCCTCATAGCAAACAATCTATTCCTAGAACACTTTCGTAATTACATTTGTCTGCCCTAAAAACAAAACAAAATTCAGAATCCACCAAGATACTCCCCTGACATCTCATCTCTGAACTAATCTAAAGCTCTGTCCTAATTTCTTCTAAAAACTTCACATTAATGCAAGTTTTTTTAATTAGATAAATAAAGCACTTTAATTCAACAGGCTGACACAGCAAAGTTAGGGTCTGGAAAAGAATGCAACACATCCATCAGGGAACCTCAGAGTCAGCCCTACTATCATTATCTGGAAAGATAGGAGAAGTTTTTAATAACTTGTCAGAAATTTGCCATTTTGTGCCCACACATTTAACTCCACCATATCTGACTATAATAAAAACAGCTTTAGAATAAAGTCTAAGACTAAAGAATGCATTAAACAACAAAAACCAAATACACTGGGGGCAAAGTATCTCTCAGTTGCTCCATAAGTATATAATTAAAGGAAACAAGCTAAAGATTACTTTAAAATTAAAACCTATTGCCAATATAAAGATGAAAAAAAGTTGGGTTTTTCTTTTTTTTGTTTTTTAATAAAGCATATCCATCCTGTTAGAGCGGTTCTATGTAACGTCCTTCTGAATACCTCCCTTTAAGGTACATTTAGACATTTATTGAAAACATCTTCAGTCTTTCTAAAAGGAGTTCAAAGCAAAACTTTCACAATCAGCCAAATAACACATGAGCCTTTTTCAAATAAATCTTTTTAGTCACCAGTGATATCTTTTGTGGGCAAAGTTCTCTTTATAAAGAGTACCGGGCTAACAGCAGTCCAAAGACCTAGATGTTTTGTAAAAGCCTAGCTCCATCAGTCAATTAGCAAATTGACAAGCCATACCGCAGCCTAATGGCAAAGGTACTGACTTCCATCAAATATTATACTTATCATGTACCAGACACTTGGTACGTTTAAAGTAGAGTTTTTCAACCTCACATTATTGGCCATTTGGGCCAGATAATTCTTTGTTGTGGGAGGGACTGTCCTGTAACCTGTAGGATGCACAGCAGCATCTCTGGGCTGCTACAAGATGCCTACCAGATGCCAAGAGCATCCCTCCCCACAGCGATCTCGCAGCTATGACCACCAAAATGTCTCCATGCATTGCCAAACGCCCAGACAAGGTGGGAAGGGGTCACTCCCAATTGGCAACCAATATTCTGAAAAACACCTAACCTATAGTTCCAACATACCTAAAAACCACCCTACAAGGATTTTTACCACGATGTTAGAGATGTGGAAAATAGGGTTCACTAATGTTAAGCCGTGTATCTTTTATCACACAACTGACAAGTGGCTGAGCAAGGATTTAAGCTGGACTTTAGGTCTAGCTGACTCCTAAGTCCATGCTCTTTGCATTCCACCATGCTGCTTTTCTAAACTTATTGCCTCATCTACATAATCAGAATAACATTTGCCATGTTGAGCTACTTAGGGTTTACAGAACAAATACACGTTAAGGATTTGTTTGACTGAAGATAGTATGGTATGGTGGCTCACAAAGTATGACCCTCGGACCACCAGGATTGGCACCACCTGGGAACCTGCTACAAATGCAAATTCTCAGACCCCAACCTAGACCTAATATTCAGAAATTCTTGGTGTAGGGCAAGTAATCTATAGTTTACCAAGCCCTCCTGGTTATTCGGATGCCCTCTAAAGTTTGAGAACCACTGACATAACATAATGGGAAAAATACTGCACCAAGTGCCTGAACATGCTGCATCCTTCCTTGGACTCAATCTCAACTACCTCTTAACAAGTTACTGATTCTTACTGGAGCCATGATTCCTATACTACAAAAAAATAAGGACAGTAATACTTTGTTCAGGCTCTTTTCTTCTTTGCAAAACCAAATGAGCCAAAGATTAAGCAAAGGCTTTGTTAATAAAAAACGCTAAACAAATCTAAGACATTGGTAGGATACACGCCAGCTAATTCTACTTACTATATTAAAAAGAAAAACACCCTTCTGACTCAAGTTCTCATCTTTCTCATTTCATATCTCCATAAATGATTACGTAAGAATGTTAAATAAATTTTACATCATGGCTAGATACAGCCTGGCAAAATACAGTTTTCACATTAAGAAATAAAAAAAAACAGGAAAAGCCCAAGCATTCCATTTGATCTCTAACAGACTCAGAGTAATACATAAATACACATTTAAAAAATAAACACCTAAAAATCAAGCTTAGTAACATCACCCAAACTTCATTTTAAAAGTAGAAAAAAGTTTTCAGTTCTACTTATTTAACCTCCAATCAGTTCAAAATGACTAAAATACTCAAAAAGAAGTCTCACTAATTCATGACAGCAAAGGAATTTTAAACAGAAAAATTGCATTGATTTTAAAGCAAAGAGTTGTTTGCAATTTGAGCATGTATTCTGTATTTATAAATCACTTCAAGAATCCATCTGACTTAAAGAATACATGTTCAAGGGGCGCCTGGGTGGCTCAGTTGGGTAAACGTCCCACTGCAGCTCAGGTCATGATCTCATGGTCTGTGAGTTCGAGCCCTGGGTTGGGCTCTGTGCTGACAGCTTAGAGCCTGGAGCCTGCTTCGGATTCT
Organism: Panthera uncia; assembly: GCF_023721935.1. Taxonomy (NCBI): domain Eukaryota; kingdom Metazoa; phylum Chordata; class Mammalia; order Carnivora; family Felidae; genus Panthera; species Panthera uncia. The sequence continues at coordinate 1,184 of NW_026059582.1, read as the reverse complement.
GTGTCCCACCCCTCCCCCAACTCGCGCTCTGTCTCTGTCTCTCAAAAATAAATAAATGTTAAAAAATTTTTTTTTAAAAAGATGTGATTCATATCACAATGCATTTCATAACACCTTAAATAATTAGATACTCCTTCTAAAAGGTCAAAAGTATTAAACATATAAAATTGGCAGAATGCAATCCTTGCGGTTACTAGTAATGAAGAAATTCTGGTATTTTGGCCTGCAAATCTACAAAAATCAAAGAAAATAAAATTCACAACTATTCTGAAGGGACTTAACAGTATTAAATCAACTGTAAGTTTTGGGTAGTGATATAAAGCAAAACACAGATGGCATGTGGCATGAGAGAAAGAGGATTTTAGACAACTCTACTGTCCTAGAAGATGTCAAACGTTCAACTCTCCAACCTAGACCTGGACCAGACCAAAACTACAGCCAGTTAGTACAACACACAACAAAATACGTAGAAGTCACATATATAATGAGACAGGGCACCATTCATTCTGCAATGCAAAACAAACCAACAAGCCCAGAAATTCACTGGAAATCAAGTGCTCCAGTACTGAGAGTACTGGGAGACAGCTGAGGGACCAGCAGGGACAAAGGGAAAAAAGAAGCATCCCTATACACACACGATGGCCTTTACTAGGCAGATCTCAAGCTTAGTCCATCCTTCGCCACACCTGGTAAGAATGAATGAAGAAAAAAATTCTTTAGTTTTCTTCCCATTTCCAGGGACTAAAGTTATATTGAGACTCTTGATCAAATGTGAACACGGGATGCACTATAACACAAAATTTCAACACTAAATTAAAATTCTTACGTTATATGAATGCACCATGAGATTAACTATAAATTGTACTGTAGTAGCTGAAACCTGGCACTCAAAGTCCCATGCCTCTCCCCAAACTATGAACTTAAAAAAGAAATGCTAAGATACATACCTTTATTGATAAAGTTTATATAACTTTTTGTATCATACATTCAAAGTTTTCTTTGAGAAGATTACTCTTTGTAAATAAAATACAGGATATTTAAATTGACCTATCTTTAACACTAAAGAAAACTTACTATAACAATTTTTTACTTGAAAACATCTACTTCATGATGCAGTAACACCAGGAAGCTGTCCTCTTACCTATCTTACAGCAAATCCTCTGTGATTAGCATAATTGATTTTC
>NW_026059581.1:0-47301 GCF_023721935.1 Panthera uncia | reverse complement strand
CTCCTTCTCCTTCTCCTTCTCCTTCTCCTCCTCCTCCTCCCCCTCCCCCTCCCCCTCCCCCTCCCTATAATATGAATGTTTGCTTGATGTTGTCCACAAGCTCTCTTAATCTATCATGATTTTAAAAATCCCTTTTTCTTTTTGCTGTTCAACTTGTATGCTCTCCATTACCCTGTCATCCAGGTTGCTGGTATATTCTGCATCTTCTAATAAACAGTTGATTCCCTCTAGTGTGTTTTTATTTCAGTTATTATATTCTTCAACTCTGGCTCTTTTTAATATTTTCCATGTCTTCATTGAAAGTCACACTGAGATCTTCCACGTTTTTTTCCAGCCCAGTATCTTCACAATCATTAAATTCTTTATCCACCATGTCGCTTATCTGTTTCATTTTGTTCTTTTTCTATGGTTTTTCCTTCTTTCTTTTGGAATGTATTCCTCTGTCTCTGCATTTTGCTTGACTTTGTTTCTGAGGATTAGGGAGAATGGCTATTGCTCCTGAACTTGAAGGATGGTGAATGGTACTTGTGTATGGTGTCCGCTTGTGCAGACTGTGTGTGCTTGGTGATTTTTGCTGGCTGGCTGGAGCTGGACAGTATATGCTAGTTACTCTTTTAAACTTTAAAAAATTAAAAATAAAAACTTGGTTTTTTAATTAAATTTAAAACAAAAACAAAGGGAGCCCTAAAATTCCACAGCTTATTTTCTGTGTCCTGGTACCACAGAAGCTGGTGTGGGCTTGCAGACCCTGGGTTTGCTGAGTGGCAACATCCCTGTGATGACCAGACCTGCCATTTATAGTGTTGAGACCATGGGGCACCTGGGTGGCTCAGTTGGTTATGTGTCTGACTTCGGTCTAGGTCACGATTTCAGCATTCCCAAGTATGAGCCCCACGTTGGGCTCTGTGCTGACAGCTCAGAGCCTGGAGCCTACTCCGGATTCTGTGCCCCTTCTCTTTCTCTACCCCTCCCCAACTCGGGCACATGCACTCTCAGTCTTGCTGTCAAAAATAAATAAACATTAAAAAAATATTTTTCATAGTATTTAGAGCTGCCTGTTATGGCATCTGAACCCACTAATTAGGGTGTTTGGACCCTGCTCCAGTCTGTGCTTCTAAGATAGAAGGGAAGAGAGTGTCGCTACCACTCCTTGGCCCTTTTAAAACTGCCTCCACCATGTGGCAGAGTTCTAGTGTTGTCTATTTTATATGCTGATTGCTTTTATTTTTCTTTTTAATTTTATTTAAATCCAAGTTAGTTAACATATAATATAATGTTTCAGGAGTAGAATTTAGTGATTCATCTCTTACATATAACACCCAGTGCTCATCCCAACAAGTGCCCTCCTTACTACCCATCACCCATTTAGATATTCCCCCACCCACCTCCCCTCCAGCAACCTTCAGCTTGTTCTCTGTAGTTAAGAGTCTCTTATGGTTTGCCTTCCTCTCTATTCTTACCTTGTTTTTCCTTCCCTTCACCTATGTTAATCTGTTTTGTTTGTTAAATTCTACAAATGAGTGGAATCATAGGGTATTTGTCTTTCTGCCTGACTTATTTTGCTTAGGATAATACATTCTAGTTCCATCCATGGTGTTGCAAAGGCAAGATTTCATTCTTTTTGATCAGAGTAATATTCCATTATACATATACATATACATGTATACATATTATACATATACAGGTACATGTACATATACGTGTCTATGTATACACACACACACACACACATGCACACCACATCTTCTATGCTAATTGCTCTTGTAAACTGTGGCTTATTTTCTGTGCCAAGAATAGAGGAATCTGTTCCTGGTTGCTCAGTACTATGCATTCCCACTGCATCAGTTTCCCTTTGTTACTGTGCTCCCATCTCTCTTGTTGTTCTCTTGCCATTTTTTCTGTCTTTGGTTGTTCAGTAACTGTTCAGTCAGCCCTCAGTTCTTTTTCAGGAGGAATTATCCTTTTAATAGGTGTAATTTGGTATGTTCCATGGAGGAAGTGAGTTCAGGGTTGCCACCTTGGACCAGAACCTAACTGTCTCATTTTTGACTTCCTATCCCATTATAGTTATGCCACTCTTCAATAATTCTTAAGTAAAGGTCTAAATTAAGATACTGTGTTTTTTTGTGTCTCCACCTTAATTTTATTTAAGATACTAGTATATTTTCATCAGCAAATTTTAAATCAAAAGGTTTGGAAACAGGTGAAGAGTCTAATGTTTAGGGGAAAAGGATCCAAAGGTATGGATAGTTTTATGTAGGTTGTACAGTCACTGTAAAGAGAATTCCCTCCTTTCACTTTGGTCTATGAGCACATATCCTATGAATTTACTTGCTAGAATTCTTAGGTATGATTCTCATCATAAGTAGAGGATTTTGAAATCTAGATTCAAAATTGTCTACTTTTAACAGTTTAAAAATTGGTTTGGGCATCACTTGCTGTGAATTGTAATGATAAAAATTATAAGGTTTTGCTTTAATCATCCCCTTTTCCCCTTTCCAAGGGCATTTTGAATTGGCACCAATTTCTTGAAGGCCCTAAGGGTGTTGAAAATGCTCGGTTTGGTTCAGCGATTGCAGCTCTTTCAGATATCAACATGGATGGTTTTAATGATGTAATAGTTGGTTCACCTTTGGAAAATCAGAACTCTGGAGCTGTGTACATCTACAATGGTCACGAGGGCACCATTCGCATGAAGTATTCCCAGGTAATCCGTGAGTTCCATGGTGATGTATTGACATGTGAGTATCATCCTGTGAGAGCTAGGGACTAACCATGCAGACAATCCAATTTATAACACTTATTTTAGAACTTTATTCATTCATCAAACAACTATTTAGTGAACCTGTTCTAGGTTCTGGAGATACTATAAAGAACAGGACAGATAAAATTCTGCTCTTCGTGGATCTTACGTTTTTGTCAAGACTAGGGGACAATAAATGAGATAAAGTGATTCAGATCATCATAAATGATAGGGAATTTAAAAAAAAATTTTTTTAAGTTCAGGTATGGGAATTATCAGATACTCTAAAGGGTGACCAAGAGGACCTCATTGATCAGGCAACTTTCCAGTGAAGTCCTGAAGGAAGTGGGCTAAGAGAGCAGTCACAACCTTCAAATCCCACTCAGTCCACTCATCTCCTTCTGCTTTGTGATTTTTATGTTAAAAGATTCATGCTGGTTCTTTGACGTGGCTGCAAGAATGATCAACCGATGAGAAAGGCTGTGATTGAAAAACGAATGGAATTTTGTGGAGAATAAAACAACCTGAGAAGTGGCTATATAGAGAATCTAACAGTGCTGTATAAAAGCTCCTTTTTTCTACTTCAGTTGTTGTGCATTATAAGTTCATGCCAAACTTGCTCTTTCAGAAAATCTTGGGATCTGATGGAGCCTTTAGGAGCCATCTCCAGTACTTTGGGAGATCTTTGGATGGCTACAGTGATTTAAATGGGGATTCCATCACTGATGTGTCCATTGGTGCCTTTGGACAAGTGGTTCAGCTCTGGTGAGTCCATGGAGAGCCAGACACAAACTAGCTAACTAAAAAATGACCTGCTAAGTACAGCAGCAGATAGCTGTGCAGGAATTGTGGAAATACCACATGCATTATAAAAGACTCTAGGACATTTACGGATCATAGTTTATATAAAGGAAGAAATGTGTTTTTCCTCGTGGGAGAAAAAAAAATTTGCTTAATGTTGCCATCAAGTGCCTCTTCTCTATATGGTGAGCAGAAAAAGTACATAGAAAAGACAAAGGCTTTGAAATGGTATCCAAGATATTACTGAATATTATCTTTCAAATAGCCTTACCTCAGCTCACAGAAAGGAAACCTCATGAGAATGCCCTAAAAAATACTGAACATTCGGACCACACAAGTAAAGTGTAATTTCTCATGTGGTTATGAAGTAACTTTCGAAATTATTAGTCATAAACAAGAAGCCATTATTTAGGTTTAGCTGACCTCCCATTGACCTCGGTAGGAGTTGAAGAGCAGGGAGGAACAATAAGGGATTCCAGGGCTATGTGATTCAAGGACAAAAATAAATATATGGGGTTGGCCAGGGATTGGAATCAGAAGGAAATTAAGAATTTGATCAAGAGTCCTCCTCAAAAATATATTTCATTCATTCGTTTGTCTCTGTTGAAAAATGTGCTTTAAAAGTCCAAATACTTCAAGAACAGAAAAACATCACATATCTATGTGTTGTTTCAGAGTCTTATTGAACTATTTACAATATTTCACTTGTGCTTTTAAAAGACGAAGTGCATTATTTTGAGTGCATCATCTTAATGAAAACTTAATGTGGGGAAAAAACTCCTGGATGATATCTAAGACTGAAAAATTTTAAAACATATTTACTGAATAAAATCAGTTAAGAGTAGTGTACTACTAGAGAAACACAAGGTATGATTACATAGTTACGTGACTTATTTTTTAAAAATTTTATAAGAAATAATGTTTCAGTGAACATCACCCTAGAGCCATCTTGGTGGGCTTCATCCTTGGTAGCCTGGATTATTACTACCCTATGACACTCCTTTTTTTTTTTTTTTTAAGATTATATTGTTTAAGTAATCTCTACACCCAAAGTGAGATTCGCACCCACAACCCTGAGATGAAGAGTTGTACACTCCACCAGTGAGCCAGCCAGATACCCTGACACTCCCTTTTAATGTAGTCAGTGAGGACCAAAGTTTTTTCTTTGAAGGTGGATTTGATTCTTCAAAAAAGTCAAGATACATGGAGTCAGATCAATTTATTGAAATGATTAGTCAAGCTAGGTTCATGCCATTTTGTGGTCACATTCTTTTTTTTTTTTTTTAATTTTTTAAATACTTTGTTTTAAGTTTATTTATTTTGAAAGAGAGAGAGAGAGAGAGAATGAATCCCAAGCAGGCCCCATGCTATCAGTGTGGAACCTGATATGGGGCTCAAACCCACAAACGATCAGATTATGACCTGAGCCAAAACTAAGAGTTAGACGCTTAATTAAATGGGCCACCCAGGTGCCTCTCTGGTCACATTCTTACAAGGTGCTGAGACTAGATTTTCTGGGTAACTTCCTGAGAATAATTTGAAATGATTTTGTAAACCTTGTTTTTTAAATCAGTGGCACCATCTACACTGGGATAAAAGATTGACTTAAAGAAAGAGATTGACTTACAGAAAACATTCACATAGACATTTTAGATCTTGTAGGTCTGAGGACACATTGGATTTGCCATTGGATGTTTTATGACTGCTTACTAGGGGGCCTTATAGGTACCTGATTAATGAAACAGTTTTTGAATTGACTCAAGTCCTTCAGGTGGTTCCTGAAATTTAAAAAAAAAAAATGTTTTCTGCATCTTCTTGTATTTTTCAAAACAATGAAGTTACTCATTACGCCTGCTGCTTTGTAAATACTGGAGCGTGTACACAAAGAGTCATTATGATGAAGTTGACAATTTTACTGGCAGAGGAACTAGGAGACCATGGGTTCTAATTTCTTACTTGCTAACTGTTAGTAAAGTGAGAAGTTACCAAATGTTTTCTCTTTTGTTTCAGACTTTTTCACCAATAAAAGGGAGACAATATTTGTTCTGTTTCACAGTACTGTTACAGGAGCAAATGAGGCCATGTGTATGGCAAAGCCCTTCAGATATCTAAAGGGCTGTGCCAGAGTCAGAAATGTGTAGCACCCTGCCCGAGAGATGCCTCCGCCACTTTCTGGTGTCACGCTAGTTGCCACCATCATGGTCATAAGCCACACATCCAAGAATCGGTGGCAACTATTAAGGGAGGCGACAGGGAGACCCTCCTCAGCCCTGCCACCCCCACCTTGCCACCCGCTCTGTCCCCTCCATTTGTGGGAAGAGGAAACATCACTGCTTCCAGCTGGCAAAACACAACAGGGACCGTGACTTTGGAAATTTATTTGCAAGAGGTTGCAGACTCACGTCCTGCACTCATGCATGCATTAAACAAATACTGAACGTGGATTGGGCTGGCAATACGGTCACAAAACACAAAAGACATTATCCCTAGATGCTATTTTAGGGCTTTCAAATATGAAATACCACTAAAGTGGTTAGATCATGCAGAGAATGATTAGATAATGCTGGCCCTGGGTCCTCTAGGTAAAGGTTATAACGTGTGCACTTGGCAGGAAAATATCTGTTTCCGTTTATGTCTTTCAGGTCACAGAGTATCGCTGATGTATCTGTGAATGCTTCCTTCACGCCAGAAAAAATTACTTTGTTCAACAAGAATGCTGACATAAAACTCAAACTCTGTTTCAGTGCAAAGTTTAGACCTACTAAGCAAAACAGTCAAGTGGGTGAGTTGGCCTGAAATAATCTGTGTGGAGATAGGTGTGCTTTTAGAGTTTTAGTCCCGAATGTCACCTATACTTTGGATTTAAGGCCAAAAGAAATAAGGGTCTTGCAGACATTTCAGTTGCCACTCCTTTGAGGTGTCTGAGCATGGTTAATTAGACATGGAAGGTTTGATTAGATCTTCCCTTCACTGTCTCGAGAAGATAACATTCTGCCACAGAAAGTTACTATCTCTATGATCTAGTCCCAGGCTTGCTCAGCTCTATCCTTCAAGTTTCTTTTACCCATCGGTTCCTCACCCCAAACCTTGGGCACACACACATGACGCTGGTATACACCCATATTAGTATGCTGTGTGTCAGCTGTGACATGGCCTAGATACAAAGCGTTCAGTACAGGTACCAAATATTCCTATTCTTTTTTTTTTTAATTTTTTTTAATGTTTTATTTAGTTTTGAGACAGAGAGAGACAGAGCATAAGCAGGGGAGGGGCAGAGAGAGAGGGAGACACAGAATCTGAAGCACGCTCCAGGCTCTGAGCTGTCAGCACAGAGCCCGACGCGGGGCTCGAACTCACGGACCACAAGATCATGACCTGAGCCGGTCGGACGCTCAACCGACTGAGTCACCCAGGCGTCCCCCAAATATTCCTATTCTTGAGAAATTAATATGCGTGAAATAATGAGAGAGAAGATATAAACCAGTATGTAGTTTGTGCCCAGTGTTTTAAATGCTCTAATGCAGAGAAGTGAATAAAACTCTGATATGTGACCTGTCAGAAGGCGAGAATGAGGAAAATTGGACAAACTGTCATCTCTCTCTTGGACCAGCCAAGTCCTCTTCCAGAACTTGGCCGAGTCCTTTCTAACCACTGCCCCTCACGTTCGTCTCTCCTGCTCCAGCACCCACAGAGCATAGCAATTGATTTAGCACTCGATCAAACACTGCCTTCTTTCATTTGCTGCTTTTTCATGGGTTCTAATCCTCCTTCCTTCAGAGTCTGGCTCCACACTTCAGGCACCTGCAGTTCCTACAAGTGTTTCATTAAGTGGTTAGGAAACCAACTTAACCTGCCTCTAATATTTTCAGCCTTTGTCATGATTCATACCAAGAAATACATAGGTTAAAAACACAAAGCAGAAGTTGGATTCCCATCCTGGCATGTCTTCCATAGTTTCCTACTTTTTGTATCTATCTGGCATTTTTCCTTTCAGGTACTCAAATGCGGACCCAACGTTGGGTAGCACATCTCACAGACCTGCCCTGGAGCAGGTCCATTTGAGTAGCCATGATAGTTGAGTCAAAAACCATTCTGGTACAAACGCTAAGTGGCTAGATGTAATGTACCGCATGGTGACTATAGCTAACAATACTGTACTGTGTTGTACATTTGAAGATTGCTAAGAGAGCAGATTTAAACGTTTCTCTCTCTCTCTCTCTCTCTCTCTCTCTCTCTCTCTCTCAGACACACACACACACACACAGAATTGGCACTGTGTGGGGATGATCTGTTAATGAACATTATTGTAATCATTTGCCAATAGTTACATATACAAAATAACTGCACTCTACAACTAAAACTCAGTACATCTCCCTTACATCTCAATAAAAACTGTGTGGGGGGGGAGGGGGGGAGGGGGACATTAAGTGGCTAGTCTGCTTAAAACATGAATTTGGGAAATATATTAGTTGGCAGAAATAGCTGGCTGGTTAGCTCTCCTGGCCTGAAAGCATGGATTTGCCTCCTATATCTTCCACTTTTTGACGGGGCTTCACTCGTCTGTTACCAGACACTCGAAAGCAGACTTCAAGAATGTCCTTCCCTTCAACTTGCTCTTTCTTCCCATTGGGTACCTTTTCCTTGATGTCTTCAGATCCAGACAGACAAGCCAGTTGTGATCATTTGTCACTTAATTGCTTGGCAAAAAGAGTATGTAAGACCTGAATCCCATCTTCACAACTTTGAAAACTAAACCTGTAAAGCATATGGTCTTTGTTATTTACTGTGTCAGATGCTCACTCCATTTTAAAAGTTAACAACATAAAAAAAATTAATGCCCATCAGACTATACCTTTTTACCAGACTACTTGAAAAAAAAAAAAAAAAAGAAATCATATGATCATGTATACTAACTTTGTCCTAGCTATGTTCCCCTCCCTGGCATTATTTTTTCTTTGTATTATTTTCACCACTTAGTTTTAGTTCATTTGATTCACTTCTATTTTATCTATCTTTGTGAATTTCACTAAGTTCTTGGAGCAAGAAAAACTATACATCTCTAATAGGTATTTTAAATGTAACCTGTGGAATTAATGTTTTTGGGAAGTCTATTCAATCTTTAAAATATTGAAAATCATAAGATAGAGTAAGCCCAGATAAGGCAGCTGATGCTTTGAATAATATCATGTTTTCTTTCTCAATTTTGGATAGCTTTAGTTGAAGTCTCTGATACTTTGTGTATTGGCAACTGACATCAGTTTTTATTGCATTTTTTTTCATTTTCATTTCCCTGGGTTAGTAGTATTATCTCTGTTTTATAGATGAGGAAATGGAGTTTCAAAGAGGTTACACAAATTGCCTAAAGTCCTAGAGCTCATAAATGGTGGAATTAGAATTCAAACCAAGTCCGTCGGATTCCAAACTTATTCCTGCAGAGTTGCATGCCTTCCCTGAACTAAGCATCGAGAGTGTTCCCTCAGAGTATCTCAGTTAACGCTCAAATTAGTTAATCTTCACAACTGCATGGAAACTGAAAAAATGAATTCTGATTTAAAAATTACCCCAGTTTGGGGTGCCTGCGTGGCTCAGTCGGTTAAGTGTCCAACTTCGGCTCAGGTCATGATCTCAGAGTTTGTGAGTTTGAGTCCCGTGGTGGGCTCTGTGCTGACAGCTCAGAGCCTGGAGCCTGCTTCGTTTTTTAAAAAATTTTTTAATGTTTATTCATTTTTGAGAGAGAGCATGAGCAAGGGAGGGGCAGAGAGAAAGGGAGACACAGAATCTGAAGCAGGCTCTGGGTTCTGAGCTGTCAGCACAGAGCCCAACGCGGGACTCGAACCCATGAACCGTGAGATCATGACCTGAGCTGAAGCTGGACGCTCAACCGACTAAACCACCCAGGCACCCCAACCTATAGCCTGCTTCAGATTCTCTGTCTCCCTCTCTGTCTCTGCCCCTCCCCTGCTCACACTGTGTGTGTGTGTGTGTGTGTGTGTGTGTGTGTGTGTGTGTGTCATAATGGTAGATTATGAGGTGTGTGTGTCTGTCTCAAAAATAAATAAAAACATTAAAATTTTTTTTTAATTACTGCAGTTTTATTTCTGACCATGCCCTAGCTGTTGTGAACAGAGCTGGTTTATTTTACCTCTTTTACTGTGTTTATTACCTGAAAAATGAGATGATAATATCCACTTTCTGGGATTATAGTAAAACTTGTATAAGATAACATACAAGAATGTGTTCAATTGTAGGTACTCTGTAGCTATTTCTTTCTTTGACATATCACCATGTTAGGGGTGATGAAACCAAGGCTTGAGAAGTGAGTAATTTGACCAAATTCATTCAGTAGATTTCCTCGGGCAAGTCTACTTTTCTCCCCACTGCTTCAAGCCACGCTTCTTTGAATCACTCTCTCTGTATCCACAGTCACCTACGTCACACCAGAGTGTGAATTACAAATGTCTGCAGTTCACAATCCATCAATGTAAAGACTGTTTTTATATTTTCTTGAAGTCCTTGACTTCACCTAGTAAGATACAATTAGGGATGGTTTTTCTGTAAAAGTTTATTTGTATTAACATTTCTTTGTGATTTTTATCCTAGCCATTATATACAACATCACAATTGATGCAGACCTATATTCATCCAGAGTAACCTCCAGGGGGTTATTTAAAGAAAATAATGAAAGATGCCTGCAGAAGAATATGATAGTGAGTCAAACACAGAGTTGCTCTGAGTACATCATCCACATACAGGTAAGGTCTCCGTCATCTCTGTCACCTCCTTTCCTCTTAGAGACTAATGAACGGTCCAAGTCTAAAAACGAAGCTTACAAGTTAGAAAATGGTTGCCCTTCTACTTAATGCTTTTCTTGTCTAATTTCATGAGCAGGAAATCCTATTATCTTTATGCTAATATATGGTCACATTCTATTAATATGTTAATAGCATAGAAATATTTGGAATTACAACCAAAAGGCTAAAAAATAAGATTGTTAAAGAAATCGAAGACAGTGCTTTCTTAAATGTTTACCAGGGAGAGCTTTTAGTAGATAGTAAATTTTATTTTAGCATTTTCCTATAAGGGAAAAATTTTATTTTAAGCTGCTGAAATGAACAATGCCAATTTTGATTTCCACTATTGGGTTTAAATTAATATAGGACAAGAATGGTAGATTATGAGGTAAAAATTATTCTAATCTTATGCCACAGTTACTACAGGTCACATGAATTTTGAAAATCTCACAAGTAGGAAAAATTCTCGGGAAAATTTCCCACAGGAAACTTATTTTATAAATTATATGAATATTTCCCCCTAGAAACCATGTAATGGTCTTTGAAAGTGTGATTTCCTCAGGAAATCAGTTTTAAAAGAACTTCTTAAGAATTTTCCTAGAATATGGTTCTCAGCATTTAAAATGTACAAGAATTGCCAAAAAAAAGTTTATAAAATGCATATTCAGGGTCCTCACCACCAGTAATCTGGATTTGAATGTCCAAGGAATATGCAGATTTGAGGAGTACTCCCAGATATTTCTGATATAGATTGATGATACAGAGATCCCATCTCAAAAAATGTTAAGTATGATTTGGAAAAACAAAGTTAACACAGGAATTAAAATCCATTGATTGTTTTAATTTCTTGTTCATATGAAAGAAGTCTTACTTATGAAGGCCTGGACCTTTTTTGTTAAGATGCTGACTATACAGATGCTTTAAAGGGATAAAAGCTGGCTCTCATTCTCTATTTTTGTGCTAAGTGGTAGATCAAATAAAACATGGAGTCCATTGTGGGGGAATGAAATCAGCCAGGCTGTCATTCATATATATATCCTCTTCACACAAATGTGTCCTTGTGAAGTTTTTAGAAGATGTGTGCGGTTTGGGTCAGTGCAGAGATCTTGTTTCAGTTAACACACTATGTTGGATATCAACACCACACCCACTCTGTGCACCAACCCTGCAGCCAGCTAAGGAAACCTCTCCTTACAGTCAGGACGCCATGCTAGTCTTGCCCGACAAAAGGGCTCACGGCAGGAGTAAATCCTGCCTGTGAATGGACTAGGTGATAACAAATATCACTAATCAGGAAAAGGCAAACTGGATTTTTAGGGTTTACCATTTGTAGAGATACTGTTCTTTCCTGACAAGAACTGAGGGCAGAGCGAAGTTGCTGTGAAGGCGGAGTGGAGAAGTTGTACTTGTAGCTGGGTAGAGTCGGCTTTAATAACTGCCAAGTGATACTCGCTTCATCTAATGCATGCAAGAGGCAGTGTCGCTTCTCACGTACATGAGGGCCAAAACTTGGGGGACTTGGTTTCCCATGTGGGAATCCCCTTTATCTGGCTTTGCAGAGCAAGTTAGGTTCTGACTAAGGAAGGGAGTTCTCTTGTCGTTGTCTGACACTGGCCCTGAGCACCTTCCCATCTAGGTCATAATATTCCCTCCCAAAGATTTGGTCAGGAAATCTAAAGACTATCTTAAATCTTGGCAGTAGGAACTGGAAAGACCTAGCCAACAACCCAAGAACCATGTACTGATAGAGAGCATGAGCGGGGGAGGGGTAGAGAGAGAGGGAGACACAGGATCTGAAGCAGGCTTCAGGCTCTGGGCTGTCAGCACAGAACCCGACTCGGGGCCCGAAGTCAAGAGCCGTGAGATCATGACCTGAGCCAAAATCGAATGCTTAACTGACTGAGCCACCCAGGTGCCCCAACAGATGCTTTAAGCATTAAAATTGGGCAGATCCTCTAAATATTTATAAACTACTTGTGTATGAATAGCCAGATCCCTGACAAGCTTAACTAAGATATGCTGCTTCAGATTTTTACTGAACCCAAGTCTCTAGGTTTCTTAATAGTGAAGAGGCTAAGAGCAGAATTAAGACCGTAAAGAAGCCAGAGTCTTGAAAATTCAAAACAAGGGTAACTCCACATAATTGAGAGCAGACTGTGTTCTTAATCTTGGACACGTTTGTTGTCATTTTCTTGTTTTGAAGCTGCCGTGCCCTAAAAAACCGCTTCACTGTATCTCTGTGTGTTTAGAAGCCCTCTGATGTTGTCAGCTCTTTGGATCTGTGTGTCAACATCAGTCTGGAAAACCCTGGCACCAGCCCTGCCCTCGAAGCCTACTCTGAGAAGGCCAAGGTCTTCAGTGTAAGTGCGTTTTGCCCTTCTTGGAATTCAGACTGGCTAAGAAAGCTTCACGGTCCCTGCGGTACTGTTTGAAAGCTACCTAGGACAGAACTTTTCAATTGTTAGTCTTCTAAATGAAACACTCTTCTGTGTGAAATTCATCAGCTTGCAAGTTCCACGAAGACAGAAGTTTTTGTTGTCTTCCCTGCTCTATTCCCAGCCCCTTGAGTAGTGCCTGGCCCACTAGAGGTGTTCAATAAAACCAAACACCTTGTGCTCACCGTCCACTTAAAAAATGTTACCAATACCTATGTTCTCTGTATCCCTCCCTACCCCCATCACATCCACATTCATCTTGCTACCCGAGGCAAATCATCACCTTGCATTTTGCATTTATCAATGCTTTTTCTTCCTGGTGTTGCTAACCATGTTTATATTCCCCAAATATTATTTTTGCATGGTTTTGGGCTTTATATAAATGGAATAATACTACATATATTCTTCCACAATTTGGTTTTTAAGTCAAGAGCAAATGTGTAGGATTGTTTTTCCTTTTTTGTAGATCCCTTTCTACAAGGAATGTGGGGATGATGGAGTTTGCATCTCTGATCTAGTTCTAGATGTCCAACAGCTGTCAGCTGCTCAGTAAGTCTGCTTCAGAGCTCAGCGTAAAACGTAGAAATAAGACACAATAGGTCTCTTGATTCAAATGAGTGTTTATGGAGATTTTTTTCCTGCAAAAGAAACATCCATAACTAATAAAGATCTTTAAAATCTGAACTTCAGTTTTTACCATCCTTATAGGAGTAAAACAACAAGAAATAAAAAAAAAAAAACATTTGTATTTGGATGGCTCCTTTCCCTACAATGTGATGAAAGTCAATGAAGAAGAAAATCCAATAGCATTGACTTCTTTGTTGTCTGTATCATTTTACTATGAAGATAGTTTATTAAACACCTTTCTCAGTCTTCCAAATCTAAAGAGTTTTATCTTCTTATTTTTAAAATGAGTGAAGAATTTGAACACTGGCCCTATTAACCTTAATAATTTTCTTCCTTTCCTTTTCACTCGTAACAGAGATCAACCCTTTATTGTCAGCAACCAAAACAAAAGGTTAACATTTTTAGTAACGCTGAAAAACAAAAGGGAAAGTGCCTACAACACTGGAATTGTTGTTGATTTTTCAGAAAACTTGTTTTTCGCTTCCTGGACCATGCCGGTATGTGATGACACCCTGTGCTCACTCCTCTTGTGTCTCCTGCTTGTTGTTAATTGGCCCTCTTCTTCACACTCCGATCCCGGTGGGCCGTGTGCTGTGTGAAGAAGCACCTTACCCCTCAGTGTGCTCAGTCCCAACTTTGGGACTCCCAACTAGTTAAACCACATGAGAACATAGCCTGGCCCTGTATCTAGACCAGTCCTGCTTCACGGCTTGGTCAGTTTTTCCTTTGCCCTGAGACTTGGCCAGACACCTACCATAACTCTTCTCAAGCCATCTGTGTGAGGAGGCCGCTGTGGTGCCGCACAGATCCTTCGAGCTGCACTTGCTCCGAGAAACGAGAGTCCCACAGCCGAGTCCAGACTTTGTAACCACAGGCCATGCTACTGCCAAGATGATGCATTCCAGCGAGGCCAGTTAATCATGTTGACTTGATCACTATACCAGGAACACACTTGGCCATGCACGCCCCTCTGGCCCCTCCTCTGCCACCAAGCAATGAACGGGAGAGGAGGGAAAAGCTGAGATTTCCCAAATTCCCTACTTGACAAAAGGATTAAAAATGGTTTCATCCAAGTTAAAATCAACACAAACTTAACAGATTTAACATTCTAAATCTATTCTGACTTCAATGCTTCAATTTCCTGTGCCAAATAAGAACTTCTTATTTCAAAGAGGAAAAAAAAAAAAAACACAAGGAAAACTAAAAAAGATTCTTTAAGTTATTTAAAATACAAACACAACACGTGATTTTGTTCTCTTTTCTTGAAACTACTAATTTCAAATATATTGAGAGAAAGGTATGTAATAAAGATAGCATTTCTAAATATTAAATTTATTCTGTGCTTTGGAAATAGAAGAACTAGGATTTACTCCTGGGGGAAAATTCCAGTATTTGACCTCACTTTTGGCTTATTGGGTGTCCTGTTAGCAATAAAAATAGTATATTAGCTATGTGGACAGTATAAGATTTTCAAGTCTTGGGGGACAATAGGTTAGTTCAGTGTGAACCAGTTCTACTGCTAAGATGTCCATGTGGTTTATACATCTTTCAGCATGTATGCAAGCACGTGCGCACACACACATGCAAAATACTGATTGGTCATTGTTTCCTTGGTGTCTTTCAGGTTGATGGGACAGAAGTCGTATGCCAGATTGCTTCATCTCAGAAATCTGTTACCTGTGATGTAGGCTACCCAGCTTTAAAGACAGAGCAACAGGTACAACTTGCATTTCATCCTCAAATCCACACTGGACCCTCCTCGGCACTAGTGTTAATTCACCCCACCATTCCACCTTCTTTGTTAGGTACCATTATTTGACAGGCCTTACAAAAGAACTAGCTGCGTATTTAGAGGAAGTTTTTAAAATATCTGAATGTTGTAAATTATTAATAAAAGTGGGATTTTCTCCCATGCAATTCGTTTCAAAAACACATACAATATGGAGAGTTCTTTCTTTCACCCTTTCCCTCCCCACCCCTTTCTCTCCCTCCCTCCCACCCTCGCTCCGTTTCTCCCTTTCTCTCCTTCTCTTTCTTTAATTTATTGACCAACACTGGTCAGAGTGATGTACAGAGTCACAGATATCATTTGTTACCCCCTGCTAAGCAAGTTTCACATCAGCACAGAGCTGTCAAATTCAGTGAAGGAGATATGCCTGTGATGTGATGATCTGTTATACATGTCACTTGAAAGGTAAGCCCTCTGATTCTAAAGGGGAGGCATGCTAAATGAAGCAAGGTGGACAAATAGATATTCTACAAAGATGAAAGCTTAAGGTATATAAAATCCAGATCAAATTGGAGTGAGTTTGCTTTTCTGAGAACCATTTTTTTAATTGGTCCCTGAGTACAAACCACCATAGATTAATGAGTTTTAATTTTGGTTATAGGTGACTTTCATGATTAACTTTGACTTCAATCTTCAAAACCTTCAGAATCAGGCATCTGTCAGTTTCCAAGCCTTAAGGTAAAACCTAATGAAGTCTTGAATTGATGATAGATGGCTTCAATAATAGTTCTCTTTAAGTAATTTCCTAATGTTCGTTCCAATAGTGAAAGCTCTGAAGAAAACAAGGCAGATAATTTGGTCAATTTCAAAATCCCTCTGCTGTATGACGCCGAAATTCACATAACGAGGTGGGTGAAACCGTGAGTAGCCTGTGGCCACTGATATCACTCAGTGTGGAACACATCTAGCTCATGACTCTCTACGTTTATTCTTAACTGGAAAATTTGAATTAAAGGTTTCTCCCTCGTCAAGTAGGACAGAGGAAGTTTAGGGACAAGTCAGTCCTTAGGAAAACCTTACACGGCTATTTAGGTTTATTGACCGAGAGCAATGCCAGAAAGACAGAGGAGCAAACTTTCTGCCACAGGCCGCAGGGTACTTCCTCTGCAGCCCTTCAGATGAGGGCCCAACCTTCCCAAAGGGTCAAAGCAGAACTCTCCGGACCCTTAGGAGGTGGCACCACTTTCTTCTCCATGCCTCTTCCTACTATCCACATGAGCTCTCAAGCGGTATCCCCACCCCTAAACACCAGAACTCCAAGCACAATGATCTGCACATAGTAGGTCCACCATAAACATTAAATTGAATCATAGAAAATTAGCTTCTGGGTGGAAAACTCCTGACTTAACATAATGGGTTTCTTCCCACCAAGAGGAAACGAGGCATTTTCCAATGAGGTCATCTATGAAGAAATGCTTTATTCCCTTATCTTGCCTGGCCAGAGCAAGTGTACCTGGGAGCAGGGGCAAAATGATACCAGTTGGTACTAGCTATCATGAGTTGTTCAGGGCAACAGGTGTCTTGAGAAGTGGCTAAAACGTGGGATACCAAAGATACTAATAGGGTGATGCATCACCTTAACCCCCACCAAGAAGTGAAGCAGGTTCACGGGCACAGACACACTAGAGCAGAGCCATGCAGGTACCCAACCTGCAGGTGATGCCCACCTTCGAGGCTGGAAACCAGAGTTCTTTACCTAGGGAGGCATGAAGGCAGTTTCCTATCACAGCTCAGTGGTGCCTGGAAAATGCACTGCACTGTATTTCCAAGAAGCCAGGGTGTGAACAGTGTTCAGTGATGGACTTGTCCAGTTCGCCACATCGCCCCAACCCCCAGAAGCATGGAACACGTAGATCATGCACTAGATCACCGAGCAGAAACAAAAAGGAAAATGTGTCATTATGTCTAGAGTGAGAGACACATGAGCAAAGATGAAAGAATGTTCCTATATCAAGTGAACTGCAAACAGCAAAAGCAAAAACAGATCCAGCCCAGTCATCCATCCCTGAAAAATTAATCTGTAACTGCAGATTCCAAAAGCACCTGCACTGTTGATAAAAGGATGGAAGACCAATGCATCCAAAGAGATTGAGATTACCACGTTACCTGATTTCTTCTCTTCCTACCTACATTGATTCTTATCCTATATGTTTTAGCTCAATACAACCTTTACATGATTCCACTCTCACACCATGGCCAATTTTTCCAGACAATTTTCCCAACATGAAATAAATACAAGACGAAAGTGGGACTTCACTTTCAGTAATATCTTAGCTCTGTATTTCTGTGATGGTAAATTGGATTTTAAATTGGACCATCTGATGTCTTTTAAAATATACCTGAGAGGTGAAAAAAATTAATATGGGGAATTATGGTGTGTAAAAACTAAAATGGCTCCTAATCCTACCACCCAGATCATTCCTCTGGATTTGTTTTTAAAGAAAGACATTAAATGTACATGGATAGAAAATCCAAACATTACAAAAAGATATACCATAAAGTGAAGTCATGCCTCCAGCCTCCTCTGGCTCTGGTCATCCCATACATGACTCAGCTATTTTCTGAATACCTTCCAGATGCAAGGTTTGTTTATCTACCAGGATATATTCATGTAACACGGATGCACACATATTTACCCAAATGGAATAATAAAATCCTTCCTAATCTCACTTTTTCTTATATGATCTTATAGAAGTTTATATATATGGACCTACAGATCTAACTTATTCTATTCCTGGCTGGATCATGATCTATGTATCCAACTCAAGATTAATGAGCTATTTGTTGTTTTGCATATTTATTTTGTTTAACCATCACAAGTAGTGCCGTAAAAAAAAAAAAAAAAACCCACACCAAAATTAACATCTTTGCAAACTTTGTGAAAAAATCCTACCCAGTCATTGAGTGTATCCCTTAGCAACCACTTTGATAAATATGCAGTTATGTTGTGCAAGTATTATGGGTGGAAATCATGATAGAATTATTTCTAAAACAGAAGCCCCCTGAGTATAGCTAACTGCTTATAAATACATTGATCATCCACACTTAAGTAACTTAAGGAAAACTTAAGTAACAAATGGAAAAATGTCAGAGCTCTTTAAAATGCAAAAACAGAACATACTAATTTAGAAACTGTTCTTAGGGGGTACACAGAGGTCTTCTGGACGGTAAAGAGAATAAATCATGCATATACAGCCAGACATTCTGTTTCAAATTCTAGTCAGTTTTCCCATTTTTCCATGTAAGGCTGAAAAATCATCGTTCCCTCTCATCTACATAACCTTGACAGATGCCACGTCTATTTAAGTCTACCTATGACATATTTTCCTTTTGAGAATTTGGGGGGAAATTTTTTAAACATAAAGACAAGAATTCAGTAAAGAAACCCAAAAAGTATCTCAGAAAATATCCAATTCAAATTTTTTTGGGAAATAGAATCAACATCCAAGAATTAGGTAATATGCAGTTATGCAGTTATGTTGTGCATAGTAGGAAGAACTATTGCTTTTCAGACTCCTACGCCTGTTTCCCACTCCCCACAGTCCTAATGAAGCTATCCTGGTTGGAATCCAGCTTCAGCCCCAGAAATGAGTGAGGAGGAGAGGGAAGGGTATCCAGTTATGTTGCAATTTGAGTGGTCCTGTGGGTATTCCTCTGATCTGGTCCTCACTTCACTTGGAAACCCTAGTTGGCAATTCCAAGCAAAGAGGTCAAATCATCTAATACCTCTAGGCCTAGTCTAATAAAACCTCTGGGTCAGCCATCAGAAAGGTGATTTCTACACTAGTCATGGAAAACCATGACCAACCTCAACTCAGACCAAAAGCATTAGAATTCGTTTGGAAATAGAGAAGGATAGGGAGAAGGAATGATAAAAGAAAATGTACACCCTGTTTTACAAGCACCCAATAACAAATACTGCAGGAACTAAAATCCTATCACTGCATTTCAGCCACCCAAGTGGAAAATCCTCTGGCTTATAAATCTATTCATCCAATCAACAAGGCCTAAGTGTGTACTGCATGAATACACCAGTCAGTATAATAGCAACCTTGGGGTCTGTCAGTTTTAAAGGAATACATTTGTACTTATTTTAGGAAATTTACAGCTGATAAACATATAACACAAGGAGCCTTGCGGAAAGATCATGAAAGGATAGGTTTTTAGAGGAATTTGTTTTAGCCTGAGAAACATAAGCCTAGAAATAGCAAGCTTTCATACCTTAATGTAAACTTTTACTTTTAATATAAGCTAGAAGGTATTTAAATAAAAGAAATATTAAGCTTCAAGAACAACAGCAAAACTAAGATATTTGACTTGACAAACATCTTCCAACAGATCCACCAACATAAATTTTTATGAAGTCTCCTCGGATGGGAATGTTCCTTCTGTCGTGCACAGTTTTGAAGATATTGGTCCAAAGTTCGTCTTCTCTGTTAAGGTTGGTAAGCCTGTCAAAAGAATACTAAATCATGGGGCACCTGTGTGGCTCAGTCGGTTGAGCATCCGACTTCAGCTCAGGTCATGATCTCATATCTCATGAGTGAGTTCGAGCCCCACATCAGGCTCTGCGCAGACAGCCTGGAGACTGCTTCGGTTTCTGTGTCTCCCTCTCTCTCTACCCCTCCACTGCTCATGCTGTCTCTATCTCTCAAAAATAAACATTAAAAAAAAATAATCAGGAGAAAGGGAAAGAAAAAATAAGGAAGCCAGGAAGAGAAGAACAAAGTAAAATGTTGAAATATACCAGTGGTTCTCAAACTTGAGCTGCATTAGAATCACCTGGGGGAATGTTAAGACACATCACTGGGCTCCATCCTGACTTCCTGACTCAGTAGGTCTACGGTGAGCCTAAAGATGTACATTTCTAACAGGTTTCCAGGTATAGCTGATGTTGCTGGTCCAGGTGCTGTACTTTGAGAATCACTAAGACTCTTAATAAATAGCTGAGGCTTTTGTACATAGCTATGTGTTCTGGGTAAAAGATAATGGATATATTTTGAAAGTAAATGTTTAATATTAATCAACAATGTATTAATATAATGTTATTACTGTGGTCAAAAGTCTCTGGAATACAATAAATATGCCAATTTATCCTTGGAGACGACTTCTACTTGAGAAGCTAACCATTTGTATCCAAATTTCGTTCAGTCAGTCTCCATTGGCTATTAGTAAGCAATTATTAATCTAAAGATTATTATCAATTACATAAAGGGAAAGTTGAAAAAGTTGTTATTTTATAATAAATTACAGAAAATTTGGAATGTAAAAAGAATTCATCCACGACCTTAAACGAATACCATTTTATTTTTACATTTCCTGCTAGTTAGTTACATGGTTACAACCTTAAGATTTGGTGATTAAAAAAAAAAATCTTTAGAAGTCCTGATTTGTGATCCAGATACTGGAATTTGTATCATGTGGCTAGTATTTGGCAACTACTTCTTTAATGGGATATTTAACCAATCAGTAGTAACAATAAAATAACATTCATAGAGTTTAAAAAGTATCAGCATTTGTACCAAGTGCTTTACATATGTTAACCTGTTTTGCAGGCTAGTTATAACGTTGGTAGAACTATTATTTCTATGGTTGTTGTTTAAAATGTTTAACAACCAGTAGGACATGATCTCTGGCCAATTAGAACAGACTCCCCACTCATGGGAACGACTGCTGTCTGCACATACTAAGTTGCTATTTTTATTTTACAAATGAGGACAACTGAAGGATAGATAGGTTATGTATCTTGCCCAAGCCACACTGCTAGTCAGGGGCCAAATGGGACTTCAGCCCTGGTAGCCCAGCTCAACAGACAGCAGGTGTTTTTAACAAACTCCTAAGTCACAACTTACGAGTTCAAACTGTAGAGGCTGAGATTCTCCACTGAGAGGTGAGACACACAGACCCGAGTGTGACTGCAAAGTAACAAGGCTTACTTTCAAATGGCCTCGGTCTTACCATTTAATAGTAGTCTTTACCACTTAATGGTCTTACCATTTAATAGCCCTCCATCAACACAGAGGTTATTGATCACTTTCTTTGCAACATGTGCATGATCTAGCAGTAACCAGAATGTTTTCTTCCATATTACATAGGTAACAACAGGAAGTGTTCCAGTCAGCATGGCATCCGTGATCATCCACATCCCTCAATACACCAAAGAAAAGAACCCGTTGATGTATGTGACTGGGGTGCACACAGATCAGGTAAGGGCAACTGAATTGCCTATAAAATTGTGCACTTTCAACATGGAAATACCCCATGAGGTTGGGGTGATCATGTCTCAGATCTTATGGATGGAAAACTTGAGAAGATAAAGGTTCTGCATCCTGAGTGCCAGGAAACTAGCAGTCAGTGTCCTATCAGAAGCAGGATACTGTTATAAGGAAACAATTACAGATGGTAGAAATTATTCCTAAAGCCTTGTTTTGGCCAGGTGAAGATCTGAGTGTGTCAGAGCCCTGTCCATTGAGTAGTTAGTTCACTGACAAGTATGAGGTCGAACCCACCACGGGAGAACAATTGGTCTACACAGCTGCAGTTAGTAGCTAGTCTTTAAGACGCTGGCCTGGCCTTCCACCTGGTAGTGATCAACCCTGTTCCTCATTTTTATCAGCTGGGCCTCATGCCCAGGCCCAGGCCTACCCCCAGGCAATTAAATCAGAATCTCCAGGGCTAAGACTCCAGCACCAGAGATTCCATAAAAGCCCCCACTTCCAAGTGGTTCTAACATGCAGCCTGGGTTCAGAAGCACTGTGTAGCCAAATCCCCGGACACTGGCTCAGCCTTAGTCTGGCACTTAGAGCTGGTTCTACAGTAGTGTTATTCCTGTGGTGCGCATAGGTAACTACCGGAAATCGAAATCTTAAAATGGGGCACAGGAAAGAACCCTGAATCAAATCACTCACAACCTGCTGGTACTGCAAATGGTCTTAGTACGTACCAGGTAAGCACCCATGCTGCCCCACCGAGTGGCGCCAGGAGGATTTGAATACTTCCAAGTTTATGTTAATTGACTACAAGAAGTGTGGCCGGGTCAGTGATGTGAAAGCAACCTAATGATCCCTCCCCCGCCCAGACATGTGACCACAGGATGTCCTAACATGTTAAAAGGAACATCACAGATGACTTTGCCTCCTGAGACTGATTTGATGTCCTTCTTTGCAGGCTGGTGACATCAGTTGTAATGCTGAAATAAATCCACTGAAAATAGGACACACAGCTTCTTCTGTATCTTTCAAGAATGAAA
Source organism: Panthera uncia (assembly GCF_023721935.1). Taxonomy (NCBI): domain Eukaryota; kingdom Metazoa; phylum Chordata; class Mammalia; order Carnivora; family Felidae; genus Panthera; species Panthera uncia. Next base: position 24,866 of record NW_026059581.1, on the reverse strand, counting down.
ATTTCCGGCACATAAAAGAATTGGTGAGGACAGGTTAACGGGGTGAAAGTTTCCTTGGGTGATTTATTGTTTTACCTGGAAATCAATGCACTTCTTTTCTCCTACCATCTCTTATGGTAGAACTTTCTCATTTTGGCTTTGATGGGCTGTATGAATCAAGACTTAGAAAATACACTCTCAAATCCAGGTTATTGGGACTATTACTTATGCCGGTAATAAAAAATACATGTTCCATATTTCATGAAATCCAAAGGATTCCATGTGAAACTACTGTTTTGTACCAGGCGCTTTGTAAGCATTGCAAAGAGCTGTGAGGGCAGCATGTGTGTGCTTTGAAGGTGAAGCTCCTTACATCTCCCTTCCACATCATCACTGATATCTTATTTAGCTGCTTAAAACGCCTCTCTAGCTGCCTTCTCTGTTTTCCAATATTTCATTATCTCCTGCTCCAGAGCTATGCCCCTTTCTTTGAGAAAGAGGCTAGTCTAGTACTCAAATAGTAAATGTTTAGCAAACAGTAACCCTAAACAAACCATAGTTCTCCTCTAAGAACAACACGGAAATTCTGGTTTTCTTTTATTGCACTGGTTTTGTGATGAATGGGACGGGGTGTGGGGGGTGGGTACAGGAAAATAGGAGAATGAATTTTTTTTTAAAGTAACTATAGTAGAATTACAGTATAAATAGGACATATCTAAACAGTAGTATGTAAAAATGTCCAGGAGAAATCATCTCAGAGTATGCCAAAATATTGTACCTTTGAGCATTTTCCTTATTTTTGTGAAAATGTTTTGATTTTTGTAAAAGGGGTAACTGATCACTGTGAACACCCTAAAACTAACAGCACAAAAACACTACAAAGAAACTAAAGTCCTCTAGAAACTTAACAGCTGGCCACTCAGTATTTAATGAATATCCTTCTCTATAAGTATTCATCCATACCAAGATACATGTACACTGTTACATAAACCGACCATGCTACCTTTTTTTATAGGTCATTCGGTCACTGAACATTTTTAATAGACTTTACTTTTTAGAGCAGTTTGAGGTTCATGGCAAAACTGAGTGGAAAGTACAGAATTTCCCAACTACTTTCTGCCCCCACTGTCCAAATCCCCTCCCACATCAGAGCGGTACATTTGACGAACCTACAGTGACAACATCATAATCATCCAAAGTCTATAGTTTACATTAGGATTTACTCTTGATGTCAGATATTCTATGGATTTTCACAAATGTATAATGACCTGTTTTCACAATTATAGTATCCTGACAGAACAGTTTCAATGCCTTAAAACTCCTCTGCATCCCATGTAGTCATCCCTCCCTAACCCTTGGCAACCACCGATTGTTTCACTGTCAACTATGTTTTTGTTTTTGTTAGAGCATGAGCAGGGGACAGAGGGAGGGGGACAGGTGGAAGAGAGACTCCGTCATAAGCAGGCTCCACGCTCAGTCCCACAACCCTGGGATCATAACCTGAGCCGAAATCAAGAGTCAGAGGCTCAACCTACCGAGCCACCCAGGCATCCCTTTATCAATTATGTTTAATGACTAAATTGCGCTGCATTTTGTGCATGTATATTTGATAACTTACTTACCTAGTATGTTGTGGATAAACACAATTATTTCATTTTGGGGGGTGTGTTTACTCTCAGAAGTAGTGATGCAATAAACAGGCTCGATGTACTCTTCTCCACACATTTGTTATCTCCCGAGGCCTTCCATGCAGATGGGAAATGGCCAGGCAGAGTGTGCACCTTTTACCTTTTGAAGCAAAGCGACACAATCTCCTGAAGAAGGGTTATGACTACTAACAGTTCATGAGGTGGTCTGTTTCCCCAGATCCTGCCCAGCACTGGGTTTTATCTATCTTTAAAATTTTAGCATTTACTCTTTAAAGTCCATACTAACTCTCTCCTTTTACCATTGACTTCAACCTGAAAGAACTGTAGAAGTGCTACGTGTAGCAATGTTACCTGCTGGCTGAAAGACCTTCAGGTCAAAGGAGAGTACTTCCTTAATGTGTCTACCAGAATTTGGAATGGGACTTTTGCGGCAGTAAGTATAAGCTTTATTTGTTGGGTTTATCAATAGCAAGGGAGCAGAAGGGTTCACTGTCAATAAATTCATACCCTTTGACAAAAGTAGTATTCTGGCTAATATCAGCAGTGCCCAAATGACTCCAAGCAATTATATCCTGGAAGGCAACATGCTTCCATCCCTTTCCAAAGCTTGCCCAACCTGGCTGTGCCTCAGAATCATCTGGGGTGCTTGTAAAGCATCAGCTTCATGGACTCCATGCCAACCCATGACATCAGTCTCTGACATGTCGTCAGGATCCCCTGTGCTGTCTTGGGGTACAATGAGCCACCTGCTTTGTCTTCATCCTCATGCTCTTGATATTTCTGACTCCCTAGTCACCTGTACCATGCCCAAATCAAAGTGCCTATGTCTGTCTCCTTCCTTGAGCTCCCAGCTAATTGATCTCAACCCACCACGCAGATGAATCCAACATCAGGATCCATCTTCCTATGTTAGAGCCATGGGACTACTCTGCTCTCCTGTTTTACCCTTTCTTTGGTCAACTCCCAGTGTACACACAGCTTTTTCAATCATTTGTCTCATGAAAAGTTTAAAGAAGGTGTCAAAACAATGTCAATGTTTCCTGCCATTTCCCAGGTTATGACTCTGTGGTAGTGATACCTGCTTTTGGCAGAGATTTCAGTAGCCCAGAATCTCAGCCTGGTATGACAAATATAGGGATAGACAGGGCTTCTTAAAGCAGACTGCGTAAGTAGATAGCTATTCATTTTAGCAACACTGGCTCTGATCGAGGCAGCAAAAAATTAGTCTGAAACACCCCTGAGCCGGGGGTCTTCATGGCTCCTCTGGATTTTTTTTAAAACAAATAATCAGTCCTCGAGGTGCTTACCAACCAAACTCTACTCCCCGTTTTCTAATCGCTTCTTGATCTCTGCAAGAATCCCATTCCCTGCTGTGGAATCTTGTTTAAGATTAGAAGACTAAGTTCCCTTTGAACTTGTCCATGGAACCACAATATAAGCAATATTCTTGGATAAAGACGTAACAGAAAGAGGAACAGTGAAAGGCAGGGAAGGGAAAAGGGAAGTAGGAGTGTGGAGGAGGAGCTCGGTTTTCTTCTTGCTGGCTTTTGTTAGTTACATTTACTTGCAAGGCTTGCAGATACCTCCAAATCCTGTAAGATGGGAAGCATGCAGTGAGCTACACCACCATCCCAGATGATGCAGTTTGGTGCCATGTTTCACCAATTGGTTCTTATCTCCTTGGAGCTGAGGAAGGAATGTTTTCCTAGCACCCTTTGCCAGCAGGGAAGGAAAACTGCTGTGCATCAAAATGCATTTGTGCCGGCTCTGTAAAAAGCATTTGGGTTTTTTGAGTTTGTGTAAAACTGTATTATTTTAACGGTAAGACTGTTTAAAGCACCTTCCTTTTCAAGAAGTTTTCAAGAGCAGCAATTTCATTTCTGGGAGCAAATTTCTGAAGAAATGTATTTACGCTTTTTCGACGTGGTTATGGTTAAGATGGAAAACTCCCATGAGAGTTATTGTCTGTCACACCCTACACATCTTCCTCTTTGATGAAAGGTCAAATGTTTATTCTCACCTTGTTTCTGGCTATTTCAACAGCCAAATGGATGTTCTCAGACCACCCAGGAGATCCAGTCTGAAATATGAACCTCATTTCCTGTAGTAGAGCCCATTAACATACTGCCTTTCACCCTTTTTCTGATGCAGTGCAAGTGAACATTGCAAGTAATTTCCTCACAGTGATTGCTCAGGCTTCCAATGGCATTGTTGGCTGCCATTTCTAAGGCAAAGCCTTGTTGAATGCCAGCTGGTGTTACTTCATTCTCTCAGGTATGCATGGTGTAACTACCACTGCTTGTTAACCCTGCAGGATATCATGTACACAGTTGCGCAAAGGGCCAGGTTTGGGAGGGCAGGTAGGTCAGTGTAAAGAAATTCTTTTTAGTCTACAGGGACTGTGAAACCAGCATCACCTGCTTTTTTTTTTTTTAAGGAAACAATTGTCAATACTCTAAATGTTTCCCCCAATAATATGTTTAAGATACAAATGATCAGGGTAACTTCTGATGCAATCTTCCATCTTGAGAAAATTAAGACTAATCAGAGACTGGGGGTCGGAGTCGGTGGGGGGTGGGGCGGAAGGAGGAAATAAATTGCTCACTTTTGGATATGCATTCTTTTTTTGGCTCCCAGATATAATTTAGCAAATTACCTCATGTGGTATGTTGAAACATGTGCCTTGGTAACCAGAAAAACTGAATCCTAGTAGCCAGAGCATATGAAGGCAGGTCTCCAATCTGGACATTGTATGCTATTTCAAAGCAAGCATCAGTCCCGAGAATTGCATTACAGAAAAAAAAACAAAATACACATCAATAATGTATCCATTGAAAAAGAATTTTCTTGTAACTAGATCCAGGAATACATGTAAAAGCTATTTCAAGTTAGGTGGTTACTAGTAACAGCATAAAATCTGTGTCCTTCCTATATGTCTGCACCAAACACAGTATTTTTTCCTATAGAAACACTTAGATTAGGAAACCTGAAATTACTCATGTGGCTTGACAAAAGGTTCAGGGTGTCTGCTGCTGACATGCATGGTCAAGTCTAAGTGTATTTCTACTGTTTGTAATTTGATTTTCCATTCCATTATTTGACTTAGGTAAATCTATAAAAACGTCAAGCCTGCAACTTTCCCTCATGTTGAAAAACTTCATAAAGTTTTAAAAAATCTGAACCGTGATCTTTCCCAATTAAAAGCTTCATTTCTAAACCTTTGTTTTTTGGGTTTTTTTTTTTTTTTTTTAACTGTTTTCAAGTTAGACCTGAGGAGCTCTTTTTAACCTACAATGCCTGGACTTCATCCCCAACGCCTGCACCCCCCTTCCCGCTGAGGTTTAATTTGCGATTGTGGCAGGGCCCGCCCACCCCACGTGTTTAGTCTCCCAGGTCCTTCTCATACGTGGTCCTCCACAGATCACCAACTCAAGAACACCAAGATTCTGGAGTCTTCAGAGCTGCCATTTGCTCTTGTCCTTTCCCTCAAGGAAATAAATAATAAACAGGCCAATTTCATGCGTTCATTTCTGCGAAGATAAAACATGTTTTTTATTTCTATGTTCCAGTCAACTTTCCAGACAGTACAGCTGACCGCATCTGCAGAAATAAACACCTATAACCCTCAGATATACGTGATCGAAGAAAACACAGTCACGGTGAGTATACCTTATCACTCCTAGTAGGCACTGGTCTTTGATAGGCATTCCGTTTCTGAAAACTTGAGAGTAGTGGTTCTTCTCACCTACATGGCTATAGAATATAACTGAAACTCTAAAAACCTGATGTGAGGTTGAGCTTTTTGGCAAAGGTATCTGCTACTCAAACAAGTCCAGTGAAGTACTTGTCCTCCACATTCCCCACCCCCACCTCCCCTTGTTGGCAAAGCTGGACCAGCAGTGACAGTGCAGCAGAAGGCACAACAGAGGGGGTTCATCTTACTTGTGACTCCTTCCTCCGTGCCTAAAGCAGCACCACCAGCTCTTCCTTCCTTCTCTTGATTTCACAAAACAGTCTAGGTCACAGGCCATAACATTCAGGTCATTCTTATTTGAATCATAGATTGTATTTTACAGTATTTTTTAAAGAGAAAGTGCTTAAGTATGCTTAATAAATGAGGCATTTATTAGAGGGCCTTTTTTTTTTTTTTTTTAGTATTCCTTATAGCTACATACTGGCACTGTGTATAGGGTCCATTCATTAGTTCTTATAGTCTAGAAAATTATAAATGTTCCCCTTGATATAAAACAAAAAAAGCGTCTTGCAAAGAAATGCACTTTTACAGAAAACAAAGGCTCACTGTTCTAAGGGCTGGCACAGGACAACTTTCCTTTGCAGTGAGCCTCTGGTTGGAATATGCCATATTTGGATAGAGCAGGATTTCCATGCTCTGCTAATCTGCTGGCAGAGCCCTTTCCATTTTTCCTCCTAATGCTTTTGTTACAAACTAGAAGCCAGTTTAAGACTCTATCCCAAAGACCAGCCTGGCAGCTGGCCTCAGTCCACTGTTGTAGCCATTAAAAAGCCAATGGCCCTGTGAACTCTGGACCTCTCTCCATACTTGAGAGTAAGGCTCACACACGGCCCTGGTATCTCACTCTGGTCCCAGGGGAAATTATTCCAAAAGAGGATGCTGTTTGGCCTCTGGCTTAAGACCCTCAGTCAAGGCCCACACCCACTCTTCAGAGGCTGGGGCATGGAAAATCAGAAATGGAGCCAAAGGAAATGTGGACTTCAAATTCAAAGTATTATGAACTTAGCAGTACTATAGATATTTTAACAGTTCATTTTAGAAAAATGTAGTGTTCAGACTATCTATCTGCTGAGGTCTTTGTTTTTTGTTTTTTTTTTTTTTTCCAGAAAGTACTAATAAATAAGTTATAATTTGAAATTAGCAATTTTAATGAACCTTTAGATTTTTTTTTCTTGGTTTTCTCTGAGCAATATTGGTAAATAACAAAGGCCAACTATTAATTGTCTATGAAACTAGATTTTGAATCCAAATATTCTAGATGATTTTTTGAATATTTGGAATCCAGATAATAATCTGACCTATCTCTCTATAGGGTAGATTAAGTGACTCTTAAATTTGTTTGAACTCTGGTCCATTTAAAAATCTGAGAAAAAAATTTATACCCGTGGATCCCTTTGGATCCATGGACCCCAGACTGGGAGATTCTGGAATGGAGAGTAAAGATATGACTGCCATTAAGCAGTGAACTATATGAATTCAGTTACTTTATTCCTAAATTTATAAAGCCTTATTTTATCCCTTGAAAATACAAATGAGAAGTAACAGAATTACCAAAAGGCCAGACTCAAATTTAGTCCAACTCATAAATTCTGTGATAAGCAGCAGCTTGTCTGCCATGGTCATGTAGTATTCAACCAATCAGTAAGATTTTTGTTACCTTGCTTTGCCCACAATGTAGTTCTTAGTATTCTTAATACACTTTGTGGAGGAAATGGTAGTGATTCTTTCTGTAACTAAAAACATATATATACGTACACACACATACACACAATATATACATACAGTAAAACCTTGGATTGTGAATAACTTGTTCTGCGAGTGTTCTGCAAGACGAGCAAACATTTCTAATAAATTTTAACTTGATCAACGAGCGATGTCTTACCATAGGAGTAGTCCGTGATGCTGAATGTCACATTGTCACAACTGAGCTGGTGGTTCCTGAAATTCGCTTTGATACACAAGTACTTTGGATTACAAGCATGCTTCTGGAACAAATTATGCTTGCAAACCAAGGTTTTACTGTATATAAGATATACAGTATTTTACCATTAGAACTCTTAGGGCTGCCATTCTATTACAGAGTCACAAAGATTCCCAGGAAGTGGACATAAAGGATCACACACAGCCTCCGGGGCAATTTATCACTGAAAAGGTCAACTTGAGCCCTGAGCTATTAACTATCACTTTTTAACAATCCACATCAAATACTCTTGAGTGAGAGTTAAGTGAAATCAATATTTAGAAGCCCGGTACAAAGCTGCTGTTGCTTAATCACAAGGCATCTGAGTTGTTGATTTGTTTGGTCTTTGGCCACCCCTGCCCCCTTCCAAGTTTGGACTCCAAATGCTGTCATTTGACAATGAGACTGTCTGCCAGAAACTAAAGTTCCTATTTCATAAATAAAGCATCTAAAGTTGTCAGAGATGACATAACCACTAAATACGGACACAATTAAAGGGAGGAAACTAGAAAACTTGTATTCTTTGCCTGTACTTTGCAGAAGCATTTTCTCTAGAAATTATACTGCACAATGTTTAGCTGAGGAATGAGATCCTGACCGAGTGACATCACCTTTCTAGACCACCATTAATAAAATCAGAGACTTTGAATAGACCATCTCACTTTTTTGGGGGTGCTACCATTAGTTAACTCAATTGTTGCATATATACATACATTTACAGATTCCCATTACGATAATGAAACCCCATGAGAAAGCTGAAGTACCAACTGGAGTTATAGTAGGAAGTGTAATTGCTGGAATCGTTTTGCTATTAGCTCTGGTTGCAGTTTTATGGAAGGTAAGAAAATTATCATACTTAAAAATATGGGGCTCCTGAATATATCTGTCTTGAATTTCCTTATCAAACAGTAACCTTAAGTTTTATGTGGTACCTACCTCCATCATAAGAAGGAAAGGCAAATTTATTTGCAAATTCTCACATCCGTTCCTGAAAACCATCAGTAAGGATTTTATATACAATATATAAAATGAGGTCTGGGGGCGCCTGGGTGGCGCAGTCGGTTAAGCGTCCGACTTCAGCCAGGTCACGATCTCGCGGTCCGTGAGTTCGAGCCCCGCGTCGGGCTGTGTGCTGATGGCTCGGAGCCTGGAGCCTGTTTCCGATTCTGTATCTCCCTCTCTCTCTGCCCCTCCCCCGTTCATGCTCTGTCTCTCTCTGTCCCAAAAAAAAAAAAAAAAAAAAAAATGAGGTCTGGATCCCGATACTTTTTTTTCCAACCTGCCTTTTATCCAGACCCCTGAATGTTTTGTTCAGGTACCAAAAAACAAACAATGTATGCTGTTCAGTTCAACCCTGTGTATTATTTCCTCACTGAAAAGCTGAGACCAAGTCACAGTCTGCACATCATCCTCTCCAGAGCCCCAGAGATTCCCACAGGGGCTTTAGTGGGCAGCCAAGGGGGTCTGAGGCCCCATAACAAAATAATTCACACGTGGTAAAAACTGTACATCACCTTACAGCTTGGCTTCTTCAAAAGAAAATATGAAAAAATGTCCAAAACTGCGGATGAGATTGACGAGACCACAGAACTCAACAGCTGAGCCCCACGGCGGTCTCACTGCAACGTGAGCTGTGGCAGCACAGCCAGGGTTTGCTGTTTGTGTGAATGGATTTGTTTTAAATCCCAGTGCTTTATGTGTAAGCGGTAAAACTCGCCTGATACTTTACGAAAACTGCAGGTCAGTTTGGGAAGAAGAAATTGGGTTGTTTTTTTTTTGGGGGGGGGCTAGGAGTAGAAAGGGTAAAAGACGGATTTTATATGGGGGGGGTGGGGGCAGGGAGTGACCTTTACACTGGCTGGTCCAGAGTTTACATAATGTGCATTGTGTCAGAAACATGAAATGCTTCCAAACATGAGAAGTCTTAAAGAAAAATAGAACCTTTCTCAGATTTGGTGGGGGGAACCCCAACCATTTAAAGTGATTGTTTTTAAACAGTGACCACAAGAGTGGAAGTACTTGGCCTAGCTATATAATTAGCTTGGATACTGAGGTTGATGGGGGGAAAAAGACAACACAGGTCTTCAACTTATGCTGGTCATCCAGAGCTGTCACAGAGGTTATTTTAAGTGACCTTTTTGTTAATGAAGGTATAATTTGCTGCTGTTGGCCTTCTCAGAGTCCCTTTTTTGCTATGATCTATTTATCAAAACAATCTTGGATACCTGGTAGGAGCCTAGAGTATGCTTCCTACAGAGGAAACCTCCATTTAAGGGGGTGGGGGCTGGGAGGGTAGTTTAGAAGTCAAATGCAAAATTTAAAATCTGTATCACAACATTGATGGTAAAATCCTATCTACTAGAGGCCCAGCCTGTGCCAAAAGAAGTAGGAAGTTCCCTTTCTCCTTCACCATGCACAGCTGGCTGACTTGACTGCCTGGCAGGGACCTAGTTTCAATTTATGGAAAAGGAGTAATTTCTTTGGCATCCTTCCTCCTTCCGTACTAAACCACTCTTGCACCTACCTCCTGGTGTCCCCATCTTCTAGAAGCCCACTAAGGCGTGCCTTCCTCTCCAGTAATTCAGGGTTAGCCACCTCCCTTTGGCCTTCATCCAAATCTCCAATTCGTTGGAGCAGCTGCTCTACACCAGGTGTGAGGAAGAAAAATCATCTCACTTACCTACTTGCATGAATAATCCCTTTAACTCCAGGGAGCTATTTTCCTTTATTGCTAAACAAGTAAGAAAAATAAGCCACGGTGAATTTCTAATTGTTGGAATTTCAGGCAGTGCAAACAAAGTACAAAACAAAATTCGGGAATTTGCAAATTACGAGGAGACCTTGGAAGCCCCCAAATTAGCAGGTGCACCCTCTGTGCTTGTGTGTTGCCGGAGGACTTAAACTTTCAGAAGAATGACTCCCACCTGGGCAAGTATGCTCATTAGGTAGCTCCTTAGGTCCCAACTCCTGGAACACTTATTTGGTCAAAAGAGGATGAAACCCAGTGGTCCATATTTTAACAAACATCCCAGTCACTAACGTAAACGGACTGCCTTGGAATGCCACCTGTTTCTCCTGCACCTTCTTTTGTTTGAGCCCACACACTCTCCAGGAGGGACTGGGAGAAAGGCAGAGGCAGAGGCAAAGGCAAGTGGGAACTATTTAATGTCAGAAACTGCATACCTAAAGCTTTGGACAAATCACTTGGCCTCTTTAAACTACAGTGTCCTCATTATAAAATGAGAAGACTGGGTTGGAGTTCAGCAGCAATGCTTTTAGTTTTGAAAGTTGAAGATCTGGATTTCTTACAATTACAGACAATCCTCAAAAAACCTGACTCTGAAAACAAGTACGTGCCTGTGTGCATCAGGCCCAACTGCTCTTCTGGCCTGGCTCCTGCGAGCTATCTAGAGCTATCTGTGTTGTCTGGTAACTTATTTTGTATTTGACAAAGCAAAACAAACCAGGTGGAAAAATCAGCCATAAAATGGCAGGGGCTTATAGCTTTGGCTATCTCTAGATGTGCTAAAGCCCAATTCTTATAACAGCTGTGTGGATTCAAATACTTTGAGTCCAAAATTTTTTTAAAGAGTGGAGGAAAAACCTAAGTTGATAAAGAATATTTAAGAAACCATGTAACTACTGTGTACATATACAGACTAGTTCTTCAGGGTGCTATACAAAGAATTCTAGCAGGTCATTCCTTTTATTTCACTCTGCCTCGCCTTTCTTACAGAAGCACTAAACTGAGGTCACATGCCCACGGCGAGCTTGAGCGCTTTGGCCAAGCCGGGGCTTAGGTAGTGTACCTCGTCAGGACTGTCTCCATGAAGCAGCTGGCTTACTACAACCTAAAAACTTAGCCACTGGTCTCTGTGCCATTTATTCCACTGGGGCAGGGTTTCTTTGCCTTGGCCCTGCTGACAAGGGGCTGGGTGACTCCTTGCAGGGGGCTGTCCTGTGCACAGTAGGGTGTTGAGCAGCATCCCTGGCAGTTACCAGGTGCCAGGAGCATCCTCTCTCCCAAGTTGTGACAATATACAAGTATCTCCAGACACTGTATCACACTTCCTGGGAGGCAAAAGTCACCCCAACGGAGAAGCACTGCGCCAGGAGCAAGTGGCCTAAATGGGCAACAGATTTGAGGCAGGGGCTCTAGTGAGGAGTATTTCTCCAACACTTTTAAGCAAAGGCGAGTATTTAGCCAAGAAATCAAAGAACAAAACCCCACTGCTTGAAAACAAGTTATGTATTCCTAGTCAGCCTTACTTTTGCTTTAAAAGTAAGTATAATATGGGGCTTAAAAAACACCATCTTAAAGTTTCCATTTCATAAATGGTATATATAGACAAGATCTGTAGAATGTGATTAAAAAGAGTTGCTTCATGCATGGCTGCCACACAAGCCATATAAAAGAGTAAAATAGTTTGTAAAGAAGCTGCATTGAGACTTGAAATTGTGCATCATTCATTTTAGTAGCAAAAGAACTGGAGATTTTTTTTTCTAGCTGGCAGTGTTCTTTATAAAATAGAAATTATTAACTGTGAAAAAGAACTAAACCCAATTTATCCTAATCACCTAAGTGATTATACAAAAAACTATCATAAAAAGTATAATTTTATAATGTATTTATCTCTCCTGATATACAGCTGTAAGTTATTAAAAATCTCCCACGCTGATGGTGCGGAGCCTGCTTAGGATTCTCTCTCCACCCTTCCCCGACTCGCTCTAACAAAAAACTTAAAAATATATATATATATCAAGACATTAAACGGAAAATAGGATCCCTCAAACTGAGCACCGTGGCCTAACTTTACTTTTTCAATTTGCACACAAAAAATACCTGCATACATGACTTTTCAGGACTATGCCCTTCATGTGTATTGACAAATACCCATTTTAAACAATTTGAAAGACTAAACATCTAGAGGTAGAAGATAAACATGAGGGTAAAGTCTGAAATAAAAAGTGTTAACTACTTCTTTGAACCTTAAAGGATGAAACCATTTTTTTATATTTACATATGGCTACATTTTCATCTGTACCTGGTTTATTTTGACAGATAAAATGTATATATTGCACGACTATGTTAGAATTGTACATTTTCTAAAGAGAAAGGATCTTGGATATTTTCCTTCATGTAAAGTATAAATCTTTAAGATGTGATTAAGTATATTTGTTTTTGATTAACTGGTTTTTGCCTTTTTTCTCTCCAAAAATATAAAAATGAATGTATCATGTTCATCAAGTTGCACAACTCATTTGATTCCTGAGAAATCATTGGAAAAGTAATCAACATTAACGAGAAAAGCTCTTAACTAAGAATGAGACTCTAAAGTGTTTTTTAATTATAAACCACTCTTCATACCACATTACTAAATTATAATTAAAGTTGTTTTGAAAATAAAGTTACTGACTTTGGACTTCTGATTTTATGGCTCGTATATTTCAGTGTATTTATTGTATGCACTCACCCTGCTTCAGAACACGTTCAAGACTCCATGTAAGAATGAGGATGTATCTAATTTCTTACATTACTAGCAGTGACCACAGGCTGTTTTGTAAGAACCTTCAATTGCCTTCATAGTTTAAGGACTAGATGTAAAACCTTGCTTCTAAACGTGTGGTCCACAGATAGGCAGCCCGGCATCATCTGGGGCCCATTACCAAACGTGTATCTCCATGGCATCCAGAAGTGAATTCGAAGGGAAGTTTAACAAGACTCTCCAACGAATCACGTTCCATATTGAAAGTTTGAGAAGCACTGCTCTAAAGCACAACTTCTCTCTCCAAACGTGTACTTGGAAGAGAGAGAAAAAAAAGTTGGCCAAACCATTGCAACTTGCCAAAACATTCAGGGTTTTTTTTTTTTTTTTTTCCTACTCTGGTTTTAGTAGTAAGCAGGAGGGTTTAAATATTTTAAGGATTAAATATGCTAAAGGTATTAGGTGTTGTGAAAGCTACGTATCCAGCTTACCGACTGGCCCTCACTGTACAGACTGGTGCATCAATGCAAAGCTTGGGTGGCACATGTTTCCATTTCCATGGATACACACGTGTCTCCCATTCCCGCATCAGGTGATCGCTCAGACGCCTTCCTCAGCCCTGCCCATCTCAGTCCCGGTGAACCAAGTCGTAAGGGCCGCTGACTGCAGAACCATCACAGTGCGTCTCGTACACATCACACATTAAAATACAACCATGAACAAAAAGAACATTAGCTCTGGCACAGAATAGACCCGTATTCCCAAATTGGAAAATAATTTTATAATTACTCATTTTTTTTTAAAAGTAATTCCTTTTACTTACTCTACATCACCTTTTAAAAACTATAAACAGCATTTTAAAAACTTCCATCCTCATCCTATCGTATAACTTAAACCCTTAATATTTTAAACTCTGATACCAATTAAGCAATGGAAATAATTGTACTCAAAGTCAGACACTACTTTAAGAACCACTCTGACCTAACTTAAAGAAAAAGGCTAACTAAACTGAACTTTTTGGCTCCATGCAAAAAGTTTTTGCATAGAAAAGTAACCGACTAAAAAAACCTCACTCAAGTTGCTCTTACCTTAGCCCTGGCTCTACTGCCCTCTGCTGGGTCAGCAACTAACTACATCATAAATCATTCCTGCCTTAAGATACCATGTTCACAAACTCCATGCCCAATAAGTAACTAAGTAAGATGTTACAGAATGGCCCAGGGGGAGGAAGTGGAGGGGAAACCTACCCACTCATGCATTTAACCAGATACCTTTACACACACATAAGGGCTACAGCTACACCTGTCAGGTGTGTTTAATTGGAGCACAATACTCAACACCAACAGCACTTTTTGGTGCATGGTAGTGGTTAGGGCACACCTGACAGACAAGTCCCTGACCTCAAGAAGTCTGTAGTCTGGTGATGGGAATAAACTAATAGATACAGTACAACTAATGCTACAGTACAGTAGCATTAAGGGCCACAAGAAGATACAAGGCAGAGTAAAGGAAGGGGATTCCGGTTTTAAATAAGGTAGAGAAGGCTCTCTGAGGAGGGAACATTTAACTGGGGACTTGAAATAGTGAGGAAGCAGACTATGGGAATATCTGGGGGAAGAGCATTCTACACAAATAGACAAGGAAGGACCCTATGACAGAATAAGCCTACTACATACCAGCCACAGCAAAGCAGGGGGCTGGAGCAAGGTGAGGGGCAGGCAGGAGCCCAAGCATATAGACCATAGACCACGGTGAGGACTGTGGGGCTCCAGCATGGGATTAGCTTTCCAAAGGCTCTGAGGAGGATGAAATGACCCACATGGGAGAAGGAAGAGTGTCAGGAGGGGTGCTGTCAGCAGGGCCACAACAACGGTCCAAGAGAAATGGAGCGGTGGCTTGGACGAGAGTTGCGGCAGTGGGATTCAGAAGTAGCAGCTAGATTCGAGAGACATCTAAGAATCTGTTTTCAAATTCTCCAACAGGTTCATTCAAGGATTTGAGATCAAGACTCAAACTACTGGCTTCTTGACCACTACTTCTCACAATAAACTGAAATATACTAGAACTCTAACATCATATCCAAAGGACAAAAATATCCACAAAATCACAAAATATTTCACTCACTGACCATCTATTACTTTCAAAGAAAATAAAATGCTTTCATTTTGCTTCTCATTGAAAAAAATATATAAGTAATTTAAATTTCCTACTTCATGGAATGGTATGTCTACCACAGGCATCTTTCCTCACATTTAAATTTACTCTACCATTTTTTCCCTAAAGTCTTTTCTCTATCTGTGGCTCCTGCATAAGCCTTCATCCTAACACTCATTTTTTTTTCTCCCTTTTGTCCCACTGGTGTAACACAAGAGACTGTGTTTCAGTAAACTAGCTTAACTTCTAGAAAAGAAAAATCAAAATGTGATTAAAGACAGTTTACCAAGTTTAATTTTAGTTCTCTAAAAAAAAAAATGTGTGAATTAATCACTGGCTGTCCAAAAGCACTCTTTGTTTCTTTTCCAAGATGATGATGATTCTTCATACATTTCCTGAAAAACAGAACCATAACAGGTATTCAAAACAGAGTGGCTTAACAAATTCAACTGCATCAGAAAAATTCAGGCAAATGAATCTAGTTAAATCTGCTACTCTTCCAACAATCCAATAAATATTTGTTTGAGGCACTGAAAGGAGAAAACTGAATAAATCTGTTCCCTCCACTTAAAGACCCCAATCCAGTGGGAGAAACACTGACATGAAGACTTAACAAGGCAAGGTACAACCACAGAATGGAATAAACAATTCCATTTGGGACCATGTCAGGAGACAGCCTGAGCAAGGTTACACAGGGAAGATGCAAGGTCTTTAATAATTTTAAACACTTTTTTCTTTCCAAACACATCTACTTCAGCATTTCTATATATGCTTTTCCACAGGCTGATGGAATATTTCCACTAGGTGTGAAATTAAGTGACCACCCACAGAAGTTCTTAAGCAGGTTTGGGCTCTACCCTAGAGACAATTGACAATTGCTTTGTAAGTGTGTGCCCCACCTACCTGCCTACCCGGCTATTTCACCAATGATCTCAAAGCACAGGTGGGACTAGAACCCGACACAAACTGAGATGATACTCGGAAGGGAGGGGAATAAGAATGTATCAATCTTTCTTCTCAATCTCCAGTCAAATCCTATTTCTGAGGGACAGAAATCCAAATTTGACCTTCCTCTGAACACTGTATATACCCTCTCAACCTCTACAGACAGAAAAGTAAACAGAAAGCTCAGCTAGACCTTGAAGTATAAAGATGAGAGGATGCCCCAATCCTGCCCACCCTCCTCTTATTCCAGGGACCTACTCTCTCATCTACTTTCTATGGGCAGGCTGTCCATTCTTTCTCCTTGGTAAGGAGAGCTACTGGGGTGCCTGATGACTCAGGTGGTTGAGTGTTCGACTTCTGATTTGGGCTCAGATCATGATCCCAGGGTCATGGGATCAAGTCCCACATTGGGTTCCGCACTAAGCATGGATCCTGCTTAAGATTCTCTCTTAAGCCACCTGGGTGGCTCAGCAGGTTAAGCATCTGATTCTTGATTTCAGCTCAGATCATGCTCTCATGGATTGTTGGGTTCTGCGCTGACAGCACAGAGCCTGCTTAGGATATTCTCTTTCTCTTTCTCTTTCTCTTTCTCTCTCTCTCTCTCTCTCTCCTTCTCTGTCCCTCCCCTATGCATGTGTTCTTTCTCTCTCTCAAGATAAATAACATTTAAAAAATAAAAAAAGGTTCTCTTCTTCTGTCCCTCTCCCCTGCTTGTACTATCTGAAAAAATTAAATTAAAATTAATTAAAAAAAAAAAAGCTACCTCTGCCACCCAGATTCACAACTCAATGGAGAATGCTCTCCCTGACTCACTCTATTCAGGAGACTGCCTCATGTAGTCTATCAAAATGGTGGCAGCTTTGTTCAAAGCAAAGCCACCATACAGCTGAGCTTCACAGAGACTGTTTTCTGTCACAAATCCTATCTTCAAATCCCAAAGTATCCCCTTATAAGAACAGGTGTCAGTTTTTATTCATTTCAAAATTTTTTTTAATCTTTATTTTTGAGAGAGAGACAGAGCATGAGCAGGGAAGGGGCAGAGAGAGAGGGAGACACAGAATCAGAAGCAGGCTCCAGGCTCTGAGCTGTCAGTACAGAGCCCGATGCAGGGCTCGAACTCACGAACTGTGAGAACATGACCTGAGCCGAAGCTGGTCGCTTAACCAATTGAGTCACCCAGGCACCCCAGTTTCAGTTTTTGTTCAGAAAACATGGTCACTGGGTTTCATAGGTCCTGTGTAAGAGTCCAATTTGTTCATCTCTACCACAAACGGAGCCAGCAGGCTCCTAGGAAAGACACGCTCTGCCCTCTGATCTGAGATGTTAATTCCCTCCTTGGCTTTGCTACCCAGCCAAAATGCTGTGGGCAATTCTAGAGTCTTAAAGGCAATTACAAGTTTGAGAGTTCAGAACAACCCCACTGTTACTGTTACTGTTACTACACCATGGAAGAACTTAAGGAGTTGGGTCTTTTCATCCCTTCAGAATGTCCTCTTTAACCAGAGATTCACTCTTACTGATTGGTTTGATGTGTTGACAGAAAACAAACTAGAATTTCCTATTTATGTCTGAAAATCCACTCACTATGCATTTTCTCCAAAGAGGCAATACCCCACTCTTTTTTCCTAAGAAATTCTAGAATGTTGCTTGCTCTTTTGCCTCGAGAAATCTTGTTTACCTATTGCTGAACAGCTGTGCATTATTATCACTCTCCACAGGACTAACTCAAGGGAATTCTAATCCAAAGTGAATGAATTCATATATGAACCAATGGAAAAGTCCAGACAAGGAATTCCAATTGTTACCAACTATTGAGGCCTAATCTGTGCCATGCATTTCTTTGGGGCATGTACTTTTCATGCTTAACAAACTTTGGAAAGGAGATATTACATAAATACTATTTCAGATAAAGAAAACACAATTCTATAGAGTCAGGGAAGACCCTAGAATACAAGTTCTACATGTAATCTCATTCCTTATCTTTTAAACAATTTGTGAGAAAAACCATGTCCAAATGGCAAAATTAGATATTTCCTTACCTTTTTCCATATGGGCACCTTGGCTTTTAAAGTATCAATGGCATAGCTCACAGCTTCAAGGGATGAAGTCCTATGGGCCGAGGACACAGCAATGATAATGCTTGCTTCAGACACTGGAACTAAGCTTTAACAAAATGAAGAAGAAAAATTGCCATCTCTTCTGAATCCACATGTTAAAGGATATTAAACACATGAAAAAAAAATTCCAGCAAAGCATTCTTACAACTAAATATCCAGTTCTACTTTAAACTTCAGGTTAATTAAAAAACAGTAATTTATCCCGTTTGCATTCAGCAGAGGGGATGTTGAGGTTGTGCCTAATTTGTTAGTATATTAAATAGAAACAAATATTAAAGAATAGAATTGATGAAATTTAGTTTTTAATAACAAAATAACAACTAATGTAATATAACAGAAATGGAGTCTCAATTGCTGGGCTCTTTTTAAAGTCTAGAACTCCACTCTTCTTAGTGGTATAAACAGGCAACTAATTTAATGACCTTCAAAGGCACTACATTAAAAAAAATCTATTAACAGACTTATCATACAAATAGAGTCCAGACTATAAAACAATTCTTAAAAGGCCTCAAGGACTTTAGCACACATTAGCACAGGCCTTGTGTCTGCACAAGGCTTTTTCGAGTTTGGCACATTTGGACTTTGTTTTAGCATCAGGCACTCTCCAGATGTTACAATGAAACAAACAGCCCTTGAGGTGCTATCCACTGTCTGCCTGTCTGCCAGAATAATACACAAACCTTCCTCTCATGCTAATATAGGATTCCTACAGAAGATTCCAGAATTAAAATAGCACAATGATGGAAAACAAATGCAATTAACTATTTAATTGCTAAAGGAAATCATACCCAAGTCTATGAAACACTGCTATGTGTTTGACTGGCCATTTCTGCCTAATGTCACTACAAATTTTTCTGATTTCATTTTCCGCCATTGGTAGATATGCTTCATATTCTAAGCTAATGACTTTTTTCCCTTCAAAGTTATTTCTTGTAGTCCCTAAAAAAAAAAGAAAGAAAAAGAAAAATATTAAGGTTTCCTTACAATAGAAATAACACATTAATAGAAAAAAGGATTATTTCAGCAGCACACCAATTTGCCTACGAATTGCTTTCAAATTTTCTAAAAACAAACATTTGGTTAGAAAACCAAAAAATAATTATCATAAAGATGAGGAAATACAATGTCGCTAATGAGGCAAACGTATCAAAAATACTCATAGGACAAACCAGGATGGGAAACATTATGCTCCCAGGACTATCATTAAGTTAGTATCACCACCATTTTTTCCCCTCAATATTTGGAACATACAGAATTCTCCCTGAAAATAATGACTCTTATTCTACTCTTTTAATGCCTTTAACACAGGTTGGTTTGAATCTGAATAAAAATTAAAAAGTGTCTACCCACCATGGGTTACTGCTCTTAGTATCTTAAAATCCTCTATTAACACTGAACATGGAAAACACTTGCTGATTTCTATTGTCTTATGCAGTCAACCCACACTGTGAAAATCACAACTTACCTACAAACAGGGATACTGCACCACAGAGTGGAGAAACCACCAACTGTGAGACTTCATCTATGGAGAGTTTCTCAGCAGTGAATTTTATTATATCTTTAGATTTCTCTTCAATTTCATTCATATCTTTCCTGGAAGATATTAACAAACCTTAACATTGGTACTACAGGCAAAACACCCAACTCAACTGTGTTTCAATTTATATTTTTTGTACATTAGATGTGATAGAAGTCATGGTTTGAACTGAATGATAAAAACAAGTGTAAAATTTTAGCAAAACTCAACATATTTATAAATATCCCCAATGAATCAAGCAGGATATATAAAAGGAACTGTAATCTACCTCATATGCCACTTTATTCCAAATTCTGGAATTGCTACTCTTATCTCCTATCGTAGTATAGGTCAGACATCGACACCTTCAGCCACACACACATATCACCTCTGATCACTACATCACCATGCACTACACCTAGGACTGGTTTTTTCTTTATCCAAAAGGGAGAGAGGGAGAACAGAAGCAATGGTGACTCCACAGGAACTCAGTTCATTTCATAACCGGGCATAATCCTAGTTAAGTAACGGAGGAAATAAGGAAATGAACTGCGTGCCTATCACCAGATGTCCTACAAAGTCCTCTGCCATGCATTTCTCATTTCATTTATCAAGCATCTATTACATTCTCACTAAGTGACTAACCCCACACACAAGGACCAGGGAACAAAAAACCTGCCTCCTGCGCTCAGGGCACCTATATGGGAATGGGAGAAACAAAGCAATAAACAAAAAATATAAATAGGGGTAACTTATAAAAATAAACAGGGTTCTGAGACAGAGCATGGGTGCTGGGGAAGGGGCTATTTAAGAGGGTCAAAGAAAGCCTTTCTGAAGACATACTATAGAGAGGTGAGACCTGAAAGAAAGCAGCCTGTAAAGAAACAGAAGAACAGACACCCAGGCAGAGACAGGGAATGGCAAATACAAAGCCTCCAGAACCTGCAGGGAGGCTGGAGCTCAGGATGTGAGGGAGAGAACAGATGGGCTGAGGGTGGGCACGTGGGCCGGGTCTTGCCGGATGAGGAGTCTGGATATAATCATAAATCCTGCGGGATTTCATTCACAATGAAAGGCAAGAGAGAGAAGGCTCAGGGGAGTTAAGCACTCCTTCAATGTGGTTCCAACCAAGGAATCCCACTAAATCCAATGTCTTTTTCCCTATACTTCCAGCTACTGGAAAGAAAGAAAAGCACAAATATTCACATTCCACTGGGTTCCAGGATGTTTCAACCTCCTGTACATGGCACCTGAGCTTCTTACAATAACTTACATGTAACATGAACATGGTCTGTGAACGTCAAACCATACCAAATTCCTACCACTTTGATTCTGTAAGGATGTGGATTCTAAAACCACATGTTAGGGAGGGGATCCAACATGGTGTAGTAGTAGGGGGACCCAAAGTTCCCTTGTCTCTCAAACACAGCAGTGTTAAGGCCAAAGGACTTCGAATTCCAAGAGTCAGGGCTGCAGAGTGACAAAGATGTCTCCAGGGACCCACGGGGACAACCTGGCAGGCCACAGATGCGTGACTGCAAACTGGAAGAGATAAAACAGGCCGTGTAGGCATGGAGGGAAGGGATCCCTTTCTGCGGAGAGACAAAGGGAAGAGAAACAGAGGCTGGGGACGCCTAGGACTGTATCTAAACAAGAGAAAAACCACAGACCGGGAGGGAGAAAGATCCAATCTCTAACCGCGGGCTTTCCCCAGGCTCAGTAACTAGTTCAGAGGCACAGTCCACAGTGGGAGAAAGCAATCCCCTTCCTGGAGTGCTGTGGGAAGAAGGTATATAACCTTTCAAAGGACAAAGACTGCCTGCGCCCACCAGCCATAAGCCATATATCGGTGGCACCGAGTGGCACTTCCCCAGATCCCAGGTGTATGGAGAGAGAATCTGTAAAACATCGGGGTTTAAGTCCCAGCCGAGCGCCAGGGAGGCATGGGGTCGGGGGAGCAGAACAAACAGCCTTGTTCGTGCCTGCAGCACTGCAAACATGGTCTGAACAGAGTGCTTTGGGACAGCCGGACGATGGAGCGGAGACTGTGGTGTCGCCATTTTTCTCGCCATCACCACCAAGATGGGTCCTCAGGGATCGGTCTGTGGGCCCCACAGTGGAGGCGGGAGATGCCTACACCAAACCATGCCCCTCCATACCTGGTAACTGTGTATCTACCAAAGCGGGATTGACACTAACAAACCAGAGAGCTGCTCCTCCAGATCAGCACTGCCACCAGTTCCAAGGCACCCAGCGGCATTGCACTGCCTGATTTAATTCTTGGACAATTCTTATTATATATGTATATATTTTATTTATTTATTTTTCTTCCTTTTCTCCTTCTTACTTCTTCTCTCCTGTAGTCTGGTTATTCTGGTTATTGGTTTACGTAAGCAGACATATTTAATCTATTCTCTTTATACTTGTTCTATATCTCTTTATTTTCCTCTCTCTCTGGAATAAGCTGTAGAGTTTCTCTGCCTGCTCACTTTTCTTTTCTTCTTCCCTGCCGCTGTCATTTCTCTCTTTGTCTGGGATAAGACCTCTTCCATCAACAATGCCTCAACCCCGTTGTTTTGCTACAGCTGATGTTTTTTCTTTTTGTATTTGTTTCTTTGTTTTCTTTTCGAGGGCTACTTCAACGAACAAATCAAAGCACACCTGGTGGAGGGTCCAAAGGATCACTACGAGTAGGGAGAAAAAGCAACCAGAGTCACAACAACAGACAGCAAGTAACACTCCAAAAAACAGCTCCTGAAGGGCCAGGCCCTGGACAATGTATGATCCCTCTTTAATATAGTAGTGCTCACAGGTGCAGGCCACATAACAAGCTTTTAAAACACACAAGGGACAGAAAACTAGCCAAAATTCAAAAATGAACTACTGGGACCTCATCAAAATAAAAAGCTTCTGCACAGCGAAGGAAACAATCAGCAAAATTAAAAGTCAACCGACAGAATGGGAGAAGATATTTGCAAATGACATATCAAATAAAGGGTTAGTATCCAAAATCTATAAAGAACTTATCAAACTCAACACCCAAAAAACAACTAATCCAGTGAAGAAATGGGCAAAAGACGTGAATAGACACTTCTCCAAGGAAGACATCCAGATGGCCAACCAACACATGAAAAAATGCTCAACATCACTCATCATCAGGGAAATACAAATCAAAACCACAATGAGATACCACCTTACACCTGTCAGAATGACTAACATTAACAAGTCAGGCAACAACAGATGTTGGTGAGGATGCGGAGAAAGAGGATCTCTTTTGCATTGTTGGTGGGAATACAAGCTGGTGCAGCCACTCTGGAAAACAGTATGGAGGTTCCTCAAAAAACTAAAACTAGAACTACCCTACCACCCAGCAATTGCACTACTAGGCATTTATCCATGGGATACAGGTGTGCTGTTTTGAAGGGACACCCCCATGTTTACAGCAGCACTATCAACAATAGCCAAAGTATGGAGAGAGCCCAAATGTCCACTGATGGATGAATGGATAAATAAAAGGTGGCGTGTGTGTGTGTGTGTGTGTGTGTGTGTAATGGAGTATTACTCGGCAATCAAGAATGAAATCTTGCCATTTGCAACTACATGAATGGAACTGGAGGGTATCATGCTAAGTGAAATTAGTCAGAGAAAGACAAAAATCATATGACTTCACTCATATGAGGACTTTAAGAGACAAAACAGAACGGAAACAAAAATAATATAAAAACAGGGAGGTGGACAAAACAGAAGAGATTCATAAATATGGAGAAGAAACTGAAGGTTGCTAAAGGGGTTGTGGGAGGGGAGATGGGCTAAATGGGTAAGGGGCATTAAGGAATCTACTCCTGAAATCATTGTTTCATTATATGGTAAGTAATTCAGATGTAAAGTTTAAAAAATTAAAAATAAAATTAAAAAGAAATTTACAATAGACTTTGATCAATAAAAAAAAAGACAGAAAGAAAAGAAAACTAGCCAAAATGATGAAACAGAATAATTCTCAAAAGAAATTCCGGGAAGAAATGAAAGCTGAAGAATCGATCAAAACACATAAACAATATAACTGAACAAGAATTTAGAATAATAGTCATAAGATTAATCGCTGAGCTTGAAAAAAACATAGAAGACAGCAGAGAATCTATTGCTGCAGAGATCAAGGAACTAAAAAATACTCATGATGATTTAAAACTGCTATAAATGAGGTGCAAAATAAACTAGAGGTAGTAACAGTGAGGATTGAAGAGGCAGGGAGAAGAATAAGTAAAACAGAAGAAAAAATATGGAAAAAGATGAAGCTGAGAAAAAGAGATAAAACTATTCTGGACCACAAGGGGAGAATTAGAGAACTAACTGAATCAATGAAACATAATCGTATCCGTATCACAGGAGTTCCAGAAAAAGAAGAGACAGAGAAAGGGGTGGAAGGGATACTTGAACAAATCATAGCTGAGAACTTCCCCCAATCTGGGGAAGGAAACAGACACTGAAATCCAGGAGGCACAGAGAACTCCCTTCAGACATAATTTGAATTGATCTTCTGTACAACATATCATAGTGAAACGGGCAAAACACAAAGATAAAGAAAGAATTCTGAAAGCAGCTAGGGATAAACGGGCCTTAACTTATAAGGGTAGACACGTAAGGACAGTAGCAGACCTATCTACTGAAACTTGGCATGCCAGAAACGAGTGGCAGGAAATTTTCAATGTGCTGAATAGGAAAAATATGCAGCCAAGAATCCTTTATCCACCAAGCCGGTCATTCAGAATAGAAGGAGAGATAAAGGTTTTCCCAGACAAACAAAAACCGAAGGAATTCATGACCACTAAACCAGTCTTGCAAGCGATCCTAAGGGGTCTCTGTGAGTGGAACGATGCAAAGACCACAAAGGACCAAAGACATCACTACAAGCATGAAACCTACAGATAACACAATGACTCTAAATTCATATCAATAATAACACTGAATGTAAATGGACTAAATGCTCCAATCAAAAGACACAGGGTATCAGAATGGATAAAAAAACAAGAGGCATCTATCTGCTGTCTACAAGAGACTCATTTTAGACCTGAGGACACCTTCAGATTAAAAGTGAGGGAATGGAGAACCATCTATCATGCTACTGGAAGTCAAAAGAAAGATGGAGGAGCCATACTTGTGTCAGACAAACTAGATTTTAAACTAAAGGTTGTAACAAGAGATGAAGAAGAGCATTATATCATAATTACAGGGTCTATCCATCAAGAAGAGCTAACAATTATAAATGTCTATACACCCAATTCAGAGGCACCCACACATATAAAACAATC
>NW_026059580.1:0-47305 GCF_023721935.1 Panthera uncia | reverse complement strand
CTCCTTCTCCTTCTCCTTCTCCTTCTCCTCCTCCTCCTCCCCCTCCCCCTCCCCCTCCCCCTCCCTATAATATGAATGTTTGCTTGATGTTGTCCACAAGCTCTCTTAATCTATCATGATTTTAAAAATTCCTTTTTCTTTTTGCTGTTCAACTTGTATGCTCTCCATTACCCTGTCATCCAGGTTGCTGGTATATTCTGCATCTTCTAATAAACAGTTGATTCCCTCTAGTGTGTTTTTATTTCAGTTATTATATTCTTCAACTCTGGCTCTTTTTAATATTTTCCATGTCTTCATTGAAAGTCACACTGAGATCTTCCACGTTTTTTTCCAGCCCAGTATCTTCACAATCATTAAATTCTTTATCCACCATGTCGCTTATCTGTTTCATTTTGTTCTTTTTCTATGGTTTTTCCTTCTTTCTTTTGGAATGTATTCCTCTGTCTCTGCATTTTGCTTGACTTTGTTTCTGAGGATTAGGGAGAATGGCTATTGCTCCTGAACTTGAAGGATGGTGAATGGTACTTGTGTATGGTGTCCGCTTGTGCAGACTGTGTGTGCTTGGTGATTTTTGCTGGCTGGCTGGAGCTGGACAGTATATGCTAGTTACTCTTTTAAACTTTAAAAAATTAAAAATAAAAACTTGGTTTTTTAATTAAATTTAAAACAAAAACAAAGGGAGCCCTAAAATTCCACAGCTTATTTTCTGTGTCCTGGTACCACAGAAGCTGGTGTGGGCTTGCAGACCCTGGGTTTGCTGAGTGGCAACATCCCTGTGATGACCAGACCTGCCATTTATAGTGTTGAGACCATGGGGCACCTGGGTGGCTCAGTTGGTTATGTGTCTGACTTCGGTCTAGGTCACGATTTCAGCATTCCCAAGTATGAGCCCCACGTTGGGCTCTGTGCTGACAGCTCAGAGCCTGGAGCCTACTCCGGATTCTGTGCCCCTTCTCTTTCTCTACCCCTCTACCCCAACTCGGGCACATGCACTCTCAGTCTTGCTGTCAAAAATAAATAAACATTAAAAAAATATTTTTCATAGTATTTAGAGCTGCCTGTTATGGCATCTGAACCCACTAATTAGGGTGTTTGGACCCTGCTCCAGTCTGTGCTTCTAAGATAGAAGGGAAGAGAGTGTCGCTACCACTCCTTGGCCCTTTTAAAACTGCCTCCACCATGTGGCAGAGTTCTAGTGTTGTCTATTTTATATGCTGATTGCTTTTATTTTTCTTTTTAATTTTATTTAAATCCAAGTTAGTTAACATATAATATAATGTTTCAGGAGTAGAATTTAGTGATTCATCTCTTACATATAACACCCAGTGCTCATCCCAACAAGTGCCCTCCTTACTACCCATCACCCATTTAGATATTCCCCCACCCACCTCCCCTCCAGCAACCTTCAGCTTGTTCTCTGTAGTTAAGAGTCTCTTATGGTTTGCCTTCCTCTCTATTCTTACCTTGTTTTTCCTTCCCTTCACCTATGTTAATCTGTTTTGTTTGTTAAATTCTACAAATGAGTGGAATCATATGGTATTTGTCTTTCTGCCTGACTTATTTTGCTTAGGATAATACATTCTAGTTCCATCCATGGTGTTGCAAAGGCAAGATTTCATTCTTTTTGATCAGAGTAATATTCCATTATACATATACATATACATGTATACATATTATACATATACAGGTACATGTACATATACGTGTCTATGTATACACACACACACACACACATGCACACCACATCTTCTATGCTAATTGCTCTTGTAAACTGTGGCTTATTTTCTGTGCCAAGAATAGAGGAATCTGTTCCTGGTTGCTCAGTCCTATGCATTCCCACTGCATCAGTTTCCCTTTGTTACTGTGCTCCCATCTCTCTTGTTGTTCTCTTGCCATTTTTTCTGTCTTTGGTTGTTCAGTAACTGTTCAGTCAGCCCTCAGTTCTTTTTCAGGAGGAATTATCCTTTTAATAGGTGTAATTTGGTATGTTCCATGGAGGAAGTGAGTTCAGGGTTGCCACCTTGGACCAGAACCTAACTGTCTCATTTTTGACTTCCTATCCCATTATAGTTATGCCACTCTTCAATAATTCTTAAGTAAAGGTCTAAATTAAGATACTGTGTTTTTTTGTGTCTCCACCTTAATTTTATTTAAGATACTAGTATATTTTCATCAGCAAATTTTAAATCAAAAGGTTTGGAAACAGGTGAAGAGTCTAATGTTTAGGGGAAAAGGATCCAAAGGTATGGATAGTTTTATGTAGGTTGTACAGTCACTGTAAAGAGAATTCCCTCCTTTCACTTTGGTCTATGAGCACATATCCTATGAATTTACTTGCTAGAATTCTTAGGTATGATTCTCATCATAAGTAGAGGATTTTGAAATCTAGATTCAAAATTGTCTACTTTTAACAGTTTAAAAATTGGTTTGGGCATCACTTGCTGTGAATTGTAATGATAAAAATTATAAGGTTTTGCTTTAATCATCCCCTTTTCCCCTTTCCAAGGGCATTTTGAATTGGCACCAATTTCTTGAAGGCCCTAAGGGTGTTGAAAATGCTCGGTTTGGTTCAGCGATTGCAGCTCTTTCAGATATCAACATGGATGGTTTTAATGATGTAATAGTTGGTTCACCTTTGGAAAATCAGAACTCTGGAGCTGTGTACATCTACAATGGTCACGAGGGCACCATTCGCATGAAGTATTCCCAGGTAATCCGTGAGTTCCATGGTGATGTATTGACATGTGAGTATCATCCTGTGAGAGCTAGGGACTAACCATGCAGACAATCCAATTTATAACACTTATTTTAGAACTTTATTCATTCATCAAACAACTATTTAGTGAACCTGTTCTAGGTTCTGGAGATACTATAAAGAACAGGACAGATAAAATTCTGCTCTTCGTGGATCTTACGTTTTTGTCAAGACTAGGGGACAATAAATGAGATAAAGTGATTCAGATCATCATAAATGATAGGGAATTTAAAAAAAAATTTTTTTAAGTTCAGGTATGGGAATTATCAGATACTCTAAAGGGTGACCAAGAGGACCTCATTGATCAGGCAACTTTCCAGTGAAGTCCTGAAGGAAGTGGGCTAAGAGAGCAGTCACAACCTTCAAATCCCACTCAGTCCACTCATCTCCTTCTGCTTTGTGATTTTTATGTTAAAAGATTCATGCTGGTTCTTTGACGTGGCTGCAAGAATGATCAACCGATGAGAAAGGCTGTGATTGAAAAACGAATGGAATTTTGTGGAGAATAAAACAACCTGAGAAGTGGCTATATAGAGAATCTAACAGTGCTGTATAAAAGCTCCTTTTTTCTACTTCAGTTGTTGTGCATTATAAGTTCATGCCAAACTTGCTCTTTCAGAAAATCTTGGGATCTGATGGAGCCTTTAGGAGCCATCTCCAGTACTTTGGGAGATCTTTGGATGGCTACAGTGATTTAAATGGGGATTCCATCACTGATGTGTCCATTGGTGCCTTTGGACAAGTGGTTCAGCTCTGGTGAGTCCATGGAGAGCCAGACACAAACTAGCTAACTAAAAAATGACCTGCTAAGTACAGCAGCAGATAGCTGTGCAGGAATTGTGGAAATACCACATGCATTATAAAAGACTCTAGGACATTTACGGATCATAGTTTATATAAAGGAAGAAATGTGTTTTTCCTCGTGGGAGAAAAAAAAATTTGCTTAATGTTGCCATCAAGTGCCTCTTCTCTATATGGTGAGCAGAAAAAGTACATAGAAAAGACAAAGGCTTTGAAATGGTATCCAAGATATTACTGAATATTATCTTTCAAATAGCCTTACCTCAGCTCACAGAAAGGAAACCTCATGAGAATGCCCTAAAAAATACTGAACATTCGGACCACACAAGTAAAGTGTAATTTCTCATGTGGTTATGAAGTAACTTTCGAAATTATTAGTCATAAACAAGAAGCCATTATTTAGGTTTAGCTGACCTCCCATTGACCTCGGTAGGAGTTGAAGAGCAGGGAGGAACAATAAGGGATTCCAGGGCTATGTGATTCAAGGACAAAAATAAATATATGGGGTTGGCCAGGGATTGGAATCAGAAGGAAATTAAGAATTTGATCAAGAGTCCTCCTCAAAAATATATTTCATTCATTCGTTTGTCTCTGTTGAAAAATGTGCTTTAAAAGTCCAAATACTTCAAGAACAGAAAAACATCACATATCTATGTGTTGTTTCAGAGTCTTATTGAACTATTTACAATATTTCACTTGTGCTTTTAAAAGACGAAGTGCATTATTTTGAGTGCATCATCTTAATGAAAACTTAATGTGGGGAAAAAACTCCTGGATGATATCTAAGACTGAAAAATTTTAAAACATATTTACTGAATAAAATCAGTTAAGAGTAGTGTACTACTAGAGAAACACAAGGTATGATTACATAGTTACGTGACTTATTTTTTAAAAATTTTATAAGAAATAATGTTTCAGTGAACATCACCCTAGAGCCATCTTGGTGGGCTTCATCCTTGGTAGCCTGGATTATTACTACCCTATGACACTCCTTTTTTTTTTTTTTTAAGATTATATTGTTTAAGTAATCTCTACACCCAAAGTGAGATTCGCACCCACAACCCTGAGATGAAGAGTTGTACACTCCACCAGTGAGCCAGCCAGATACCCTGACACTCCCTTTTAATGTAGTCAGTGAGGACCAAAGTTTTTTCTTTGAAGGTGGATTTGATTCTTCAAAAAAGTCAAGATACATGGAGTCAGATCAATTTATTGAAATGATTAGTCAAGCTAGGTTCATGCCATTTTGTGGTCACATTCTTTTTTTTTTTTTTTAATTTTTTAAATACTTTGTTTTAAGTTTATTTATTTTGAAAGAGAGAGAGAGAGAGAGAATGAATCCCAAGCAGGCCCCATGCTATCAGTGTGGAACCTGATATGGGGCTCAAACCCACAAACGATCAGATTATGACCTGAGCCAAAACTAAGAGTTAGACGCTTAATTAAATGGGCCACCCAGGTGCCTCTCTGGTCACATTCTTACAAGGTGCTGAGACTAGATTTTCTGGGTAACTTCCTGAGAATAATTTGAAATGATTTTGTAAACCTTGTTTTTTAAATCAGTGGCACCATCTACACTGGGATAAAAGATTGACTTAAAGAAAGAGATTGACTTACAGAAAACATTCACATAGACATTTTAGATCTTGTAGGTCTGAGGACACATTGGATTTGCCATTGGATGTTTTATGACTGCTTACTAGGGGGCCTTATAGGTACCTGATTAATGAAACAGTTTTTGAATTGACTCAAGTCCTTCAGGTGGTTCCTGAAATTTAAAAAAAAAAAATGTTTTCTGCATCTTCTTGTATTTTTCAAAACAATGAAGTTACTCATTACGCCTGCTGCTTTGTAAATACTGGAGCGTGTACACAAAGAGTCATTATGATGAAGTTGACAATTTTACTGGCAGAGGAACTAGGAGACCATGGGTTCTAATTTCTTACTTGCTAACTGTTAGTAAAGTGAGAAGTTACCAAATGTTTTCTCTTTTGTTTCAGACTTTTTCACCAATAAAAGGGAGACAATATTTGTTCTGTTTCACAGTACTGTTACAGGAGCAAATGAGGCCATGTGTATGGCAAAGCCCTTCAGATATCTAAAGGGCTGTGCCAGAGTCAGAAATGTGTAGCACCCTGCCCGAGAGATGCCTCCGCCACTTTCTGGTGTCACGCTAGTTGCCACCATCATGGTCATAAGCCACACATCCAAGAATCGGTGGCAACTATTAAGGGAGGCGACAGGGAGACCCTCCTCAGCCCTGCCACCCCCACCTTGCCACCCGCTCTGTCCCCTCCATTTGTGGGAAGAGGAAACATCACTGCTTCCAGCTGGCAAAACACAACAGGGACCGTGACTTTGGAAATTTATTTGCAAAGAGGTTGCAGACTCACGTCCTGCACTCATGCATGCATTAAACAAATACTGAACGTGGATTGGGCTGGCAATACGGTCACAAAACACAAAAGACATTATCCCTAGATGCTATTTTAGGGCTTTCAAATATGAAATACCACTAAAGTGGTTAGATCATGCAGAGAATGATTAGATAATGCTGGCCCTGGGTCCTCTAGGTAAAGGTTATAACGTGTGCACTTGGCAGGAAAATATCTGTTTCCGTTTATGTCTTTCAGGTCACAGAGTATCGCTGATGTATCTGTGAATGCTTCCTTCACGCCAGAAAAAATTACTTTGTTCAACAAGAATGCTGACATAAAACTCAAACTCTGTTTCAGTGCAAAGTTTAGACCTACTAAGCAAAACAGTCAAGTGGGTGAGTTGGCCTGAAATAATCTGTGTGGAGATAGGTGTGCTTTTAGAGTTTTAGTCCCGAATGTCACCTATACTTTGGATTTAAGGCCAAAAGAAATAAGGGTCTTGCAGACATTTCAGTTGCCACTCCTTTGAGGTGTCTGAGCATGGTTAATTAGACATGGAAGGTTTGATTAGATCTTCCCTTCACTGTCTCGAGAAGATAACATTCTGCCACAGAAAGTTACTATCTCTATGATCTAGTCCCAGGCTTGCTCAGCTCTATCCTTCAAGTTTCTTTTACCCATCGGTTCCTCACCCCAAACCTTGGGCACACACACATGACGCTGGTATACACCCATATTAGTATGCTGTGTGTCAGCTGTGACATGGCCTAGATACAAAGCGTTCAGTACAGGTACCAAATATTCCTATTCTTTTTTTTTTTAATTTTTTTTAATGTTTTATTTAGTTTTGAGACAGAGAGAGACAGAGCATAAGCAGGGGAGGGGCAGAGAGAGAGGGAGACACAGAATCTGAAGCACGCTCCAGGCTCTGAGCTGTCAGCACAGAGCCCGACGCGGGGCTCGAACTCACGGACCACAAGATCATGACCTGAGCCGGTCGGACGCTCAACCGACTGAGTCACCCAGGCGTCCCCCAAATATTCCTATTCTTGAGAAATTAATATGCGTGAAATAATGAGAGAGAAGATATAAACCAGTATGTAGTTTGTGCCCAGTGTTTTAAATGCTCTAATGCAGAGAAGTGAATAAAACTCTGATATGTGACCTGTCAGAAGGCGAGAATGAGGAAAATTGGACAAACTGTCATCTCTCTCTTGGACCAGCCAAGTCCTCTTCCAGAACTTGGCCGAGTCCTTTCTAACCACTGCCCCTCACGTTCGTCTCTCCTGCTCCAGCACCCACAGAGCATAGCAATTGATTTAGCACTCGATCAAACACTGCCTTCTTTCATTTGCTGCTTTTTCATGGGTTCTAATCCTCCTTCCTTCAGAGTCTGGCTCCACACTTCAGGCACCTGCAGTTCCTACAAGTGTTTCATTAAGTGGTTAGGAAACCAACTTAACCTGCCTCTAATATTTTCAGCCTTTGTCATGATTCATACCAAGAAATACATAGGTTAAAAACACAAAGCAGAAGTTGGATTCCCATCCTGGCATGTCTTCCATAGTTTCCTACTTTTTGTATCTATCTGGCATTTTTCCTTTCAGGTACTCAAATGCGGACCCAACGTTGGGTAGCACATCTCACAGACCTGCCCTGGAGCAGGTCCATTTGAGTAGCCATGATAGTTGAGTCAAAAACCATTCTGGTACAAACGCTAAGTGGCTAGATGTAATGTACCGCATGGTGACTATAGCTAACAATACTGTACTGTGTTGTACATTTGAAGATTGCTAAGAGAGCAGATTTAAACGTTTCTCTCTCTCTCTCTCTCTCTCTCTCTCTCTCTCTCTCTCAGACACACACACACACACACAGAATTGGCACTGTGTGGGGATGATCTGTTAATGAACATTATTGTAATCATTTGCCAATAGTTACATATACAAAATAACTGCACTCTACAACTAAAACTCAGTACATCTCCCTTACATCTCAATAAAAACTGTGTGGGGGGGGAGGGGGGGAGGGGGACATTAAGTGGCTAGTCTGCTTAAAACATGAATTTGGGAAATATATTAGTTGGCAGAAATAGCTGGCTGGTTAGCTCTCCTGGCCTGAAAGCATGGATTTGCCTCCTATATCTTCCACTTTTTGACGGGGCTTCACTCGTCTGTTACCAGACACTCGAAAGCAGACTTCAAGAATGTCCTTCCCTTCAACTTGCTCTTTCTTCCCATTGGGTACCTTTTCCTTGATGTCTTCAGATCCAGACAGACAAGCCAGTTGTGATCATTTGTCACTTAATTGCTTGGCAAAAAGAGTATGTAAGACCTGAATCCCATCTTCACAACTTTGAAAACTAAACCTGTAAAGCATATGGTCTTTGTTATTTACTGTGTCAGATGCTCACTCCATTTTAAAAGTTAACAACATAAAAAAAATTAATGCCCATCAGACTATACCTTTTTACCAGACTACTTGAAAAAAAAAAAAAAAAAAGAAATCATATGATCATGTATACTAACTTTGTCCTAGCTATGTTCCCCTCCCTGGCATTATTTTTTCTTTGTATTATTTTCACCACTTAGTTTTAGTTCATTTGATTCACTTCTATTTTATCTATCTTTGTGAATTTCACTAAGTTCTTGGAGCAAGAAAAACTATACATCTCTAATAGGTATTTTAAATGTAACCTGTGGAATTAATGTTTTTGGGAAGTCTATTCAATCTTTAAAATATTGAAAATCATAAGATAGAGTAAGCCCAGATAAGGCAGCTGATGCTTTGAATAATATCATGTTTTCTTTCTCAATTTTGGATAGCTTTAGTTGAAGTCTCTGATACTTTGTGTATTGGCAACTGACATCAGTTTTTATTGCATTTTTTTTCATTTTCATTTCCCTGGGTTAGTAGTATTATCTCTGTTTTATAGATGAGGAAATGGAGTTTCAAAGAGGTTACACAAATTGCCTAAAGTCCTAGAGCTCATAAATGGTGGAATTAGAATTCAAACCAAGTCCGTCGGATTCCAAACTTATTCCTGCAGAGTTGCATGCCTTCCCTGAACTAAGCATCGAGAGTGTTCCCTCAGAGTATCTCAGTTAACGCTCAAATTAGTTAATCTTCACAACTGCATGGAAACTGAAAAAATGAATTCTGATTTAAAAATTACCCCAGTTTGGGGTGCCTGCGTGGCTCAGTCGGTTAAGTGTCCAACTTCGGCTCAGGTCATGATCTCAGAGTTTGTGAGTTTGAGTCCCGTGGTGGGCTCTGTGCTGACAGCTCAGAGCCTGGAGCCTGCTTCGTTTTTTAAAAAATTTTTTAATGTTTATTCATTTTTGAGAGAGAGCATGAGCAAGGGAGGGGCAGAGAGAAAGGGAGACACAGAATCTGAAGCAGGCTCTGGGTTCTGAGCTGTCAGCACAGAGCCCAACGCGGGACTCGAACCCATGAACCGTGAGATCATGACCTGAGCTGAAGCTGGACGCTCAACCGACTAAACCACCCAGGCACCCCAACCTATAGCCTGCTTCAGATTCTCTGTCTCCCTCTCTGTCTCTGCCCCTCCCCTGCTCACACTGTGTGTGTGTGTGTGTGTGTGTGTGTGTGTGTGTGTGTGTGTGTGTCATAATGGTAGATTATGAGGTGTGTGTGTCTGTCTCAAAAATAAATAAAAACATTAAAATTTTTTTTTAATTACTGCAGTTTTATTTCTGACCATGCCCTAGCTGTTGTGAACAGAGCTGGTTTATTTTACCTCTTTTACTGTGTTTATTACCTGAAAAATGAGATGATAATATCCACTTTCTGGGATTATAGTAAAACTTGTATAAGATAACATACAAGAATGTGTTCAATTGTAGGTACTCTGTAGCTATTTCTTTCTTTGACATATCACCATGTTAGGGGTGATGAAACCAAGGCTTGAGAAGTGAGTAATTTGACCAAATTCATTCAGTAGATTTCCTCGGGCAAGTCTACTTTTCTCCCCACTGCTTCAAGCCACGCTTCTTTGAATCACTCTCTCTGTATCCACAGTCACCTACGTCACACCAGAGTGTGAATTACAAATGTCTGCAGTTCACAATCCATCAATGTAAAGACTGTTTTTATATTTTCTTGAAGTCCTTGACTTCACCTAGTAAGATACAATTAGGGATGGTTTTTCTGTAAAAGTTTATTTGTATTAACATTTCTTTGTGATTTTTATCCTAGCCATTATATACAACATCACAATTGATGCAGACCTATATTCATCCAGAGTAACCTCCAGGGGGTTATTTAAAGAAAATAATGAAAGATGCCTGCAGAAGAATATGATAGTGAGTCAAACACAGAGTTGCTCTGAGTACATCATCCACATACAGGTAAGGTCTCCGTCATCTCTGTCACCTCCTTTCCTCTTAGAGACTAATGAACGGTCCAAGTCTAAAAACGAAGCTTACAAGTTAGAAAATGGTTGCCCTTCTACTTAATGCTTTTCTTGTCTAATTTCATGAGCAGGAAATCCTATTATCTTTATGCTAATATATGGTCACATTCTATTAATATGTTAATAGCATAGAAATATTTGGAATTACAACCAAAAGGCTAAAAAATAAGATTGTTAAAGAAATCGAAGACAGTGCTTTCTTAAATGTTTACCAGGGAGAGCTTTTAGTAGATAGTAAATTTTATTTTAGCATTTTCCTATAAGGGAAAAATTTTATTTTAAGCTGCTGAAATGAACAATGCCAATTTTGATTTCCACTATTGGGTTTAAATTAATATAGGACAAGAATGGTAGATTATGAGGTAAAAATTATTCTAATCTTATGCCACAGTTACTACAGGTCACATGAATTTTGAAAATCTCACAAGTAGGAAAAATTCTCGGGAAAATTTCCCACAGGAAACTTATTTTATAAATTATATGAATATTTCCCCCTAGAAACCATGTAATGGTCTTTGAAAGTGTGATTTCCTCAGGAAATCAGTTTTAAAAGAACTTCTTAAGAATTTTCCTAGAATATGGTTCTCAGCATTTAAAATGTACAAGAATTGCCAAAAAAAAGTTTATAAAATGCATATTCAGGGTCCTCACCACCAGTAATCTGGATTTGAATGTCCAAGGAATATGCAGATTTGAGGAGTACTCCCAGATATTTCTGATATAGATTGATGATACAGAGATCCCATCTCAAAAAATGTTAAGTATGATTTGGAAAAACAAAGTTAACACAGGAATTAAAATCCATTGATTGTTTTAATTTCTTGTTCATATGAAAGAAGTCTTACTTATGAAGGCCTGGACCTTTTTTGTTAAGATGCTGACTATACAGATGCTTTAAAGGGATAAAAGCTGGCTCTCATTCTCTATTTTTGTGCTAAGTGGTAGATCAAATAAAACATGGAGTCCATTGTGGGGGAATGAAATCAGCCAGGCTGTCATTCATATATATATCCTCTTCACACAAATGTGTCCTTGTGAAGTTTTTAGAAGATGTGTGCGGTTTGGGTCAGTGCAGAGATCTTGTTTCAGTTAACACACTATGTTGGATATCAACACCACACCCACTCTGTGCACCAACCCTGCAGCCAGCTAAGGAAACCTCTCCTTACAGTCAGGACGCCATGCTAGTCTTGCCCGACAAAAGGGCTCACGGCAGGAGTAAATCCTGCCTGTGAATGGACTAGGTGATAACAAATATCACTAATCAGGAAAAGGCAAACTGGATTTTTAGGGTTTACCATTTGTAGAGATACTGTTCTTTCCTGACAAGAACTGAGGGCAGAGCGAAGTTGCTGTGAAGGCGGAGTGGAGAAGTTGTACTTGTAGCTGGGTAGAGTCGGCTTTAATAACTGCCAAGTGATACTCGCTTCATCTAATGCATGCAAGAGGCAGTGTCGCTTCTCACGTACATGAGGGCCAAAACTTGGGGGACTTGGTTTCCCATGTGGGAATCCCCTTTATCTGGCTTTGCAGAGCAAGTTAGGTTCTGACTAAGGAAGGGAGTTCTCTTGTCGTTGTCTGACACTGGCCCTGAGCACCTTCCCATCTAGGTCATAATATTCCCTCCCAAAGATTTGGTCAGGAAATCTAAAGACTATCTTAAATCTTGGCAGTAGGAACTGGAAAGACCTAGCCAACAACCCAAGAACCATGTACTGATAGAGAGCATGAGCGGGGGAGGGGTAGAGAGAGAGGGAGACACAGGATCTGAAGCAGGCTTCAGGCTCTGGGCTGTCAGCACAGAACCCGACTCGGGGCCCGAAGTCAAGAGCCGTGAGATCATGACCTGAGCCAAAATCGAATGCTTAACTGACTGAGCCACCCAGGTGCCCCAACAGATGCTTTAAGCATTAAAATTGGGCAGATCCTCTAAATATTTATAAACTACTTGTGTATGAATAGCCAGATCCCTGACAAGCTTAACTAAGATATGCTGCTTCAGATTTTTACTGAACCCAAGTCTCTAGGTTTCTTAATAGTGAAGAGGCTAAGAGCAGAATTAAGACCGTAAAGAAGCCAGAGTCTTGAAAATTCAAAACAAGGGTAACTCCACATAATTGAGAGCAGACTGTGTTCTTAATCTTGGACACGTTTGTTGTCATTTTCTTGTTTTGAAGCTGCCGTGCCCTAAAAAACCGCTTCACTGTATCTCTGTGTGTTTAGAAGCCCTCTGATGTTGTCAGCTCTTTGGATCTGTGTGTCAACATCAGTCTGGAAAACCCTGGCACCAGCCCTGCCCTCGAAGCCTACTCTGAGAAGGCCAAGGTCTTCAGTGTAAGTGCGTTTTGCCCTTCTTGGAATTCAGACTGGCTAAGAAAGCTTCACGGTCCCTGCGGTACTGTTTGAAAGCTACCTAGGACAGAACTTTTCAATTGTTAGTCTTCTAAATGAAACACTCTTCTGTGTGAAATTCATCAGCTTGCAAGTTCCACGAAGACAGAAGTTTTTGTTGTCTTCCCTGCTCTATTCCCAGCCCCTTGAGTAGTGCCTGGCCCACTAGAGGTGTTCAATAAAACCAAACACCTTGTGCTCACCGTCCACTTAAAAAATGTTACCAATACCTATGTTCTCTGTATCCCTCCCTACCCCCATCACATCCACATTCATCTTGCTACCCGAGGCAAATCATCACCTTGCATTTTGCATTTATCAATGCTTTTTCTTCCTGGTGTTGCTAACCATGTTTATATTCCCCAAATATTATTTTTGCATGGTTTTGGGCTTTATATAAATGGAATAATACTACATATATTCTTCCACAATTTGGTTTTTAAGTCAAGAGCAAATGTGTAGGATTGTTTTTCCTTTTTTGTAGATCCCTTTCTACAAGGAATGTGGGGATGATGGAGTTTGCATCTCTGATCTAGTTCTAGATGTCCAACAGCTGTCAGCTGCTCAGTAAGTCTGCTTCAGAGCTCAGCGTAAAACGTAGAAATAAGACACAATAGGTCTCTTGATTCAAATGAGTGTTTATGGAGATTTTTTTCCTGCAAAAGAAACATCCATAACTAATAAAGATCTTTAAAATCTGAACTTCAGTTTTTACCATCCTTATAGGAGTAAAACAACAAGAAATAAAAAAAAAAAAACATTTGTATTTGGATGGCTCCTTTCCCTACAATGTGATGAAAGTCAATGAAGAAGAAAATCCAATAGCATTGACTTCTTTGTTGTCTGTATCATTTTACTATGAAGATAGTTTATTAAACACCTTTCTCAGTCTTCCAAATCTAAAGAGTTTTATCTTCTTATTTTTAAAATGAGTGAAGAATTTGAACACTGGCCCTATTAACCTTAATAATTTTCTTCCTTTCCTTTTCACTCGTAACAGAGATCAACCCTTTATTGTCAGCAACCAAAACAAAAGGTTAACATTTTTAGTAACGCTGAAAAACAAAAGGGAAAGTGCCTACAACACTGGAATTGTTGTTGATTTTTCAGAAAACTTGTTTTTCGCTTCCTGGACCATGCCGGTATGTGATGACACCCTGTGCTCACTCCTCTTGTGTCTCCTGCTTGTTGTTAATTGGCCCTCTTCTTCACACTCCGATCCCGGTGGGCCGTGTGCTGTGTGAAGAAGCACCTTACCCCTCAGTGTGCTCAGTCCCAACTTTGGGACTCCCAACTAGTTAAACCACATGAGAACATAGCCTGGCCCTGTATCTAGACCAGTCCTGCTTCACGGCTTGGTCAGTTTTTCCTTTGCCCTGAGACTTGGCCAGACACCTACCATAACTCTTCTCAAGCCATCTGTGTGAGGAGGCCGCTGTGGTGCCGCACAGATCCTTCGAGCTGCACTTGCTCCGAGAAACGAGAGTCCCACAGCCGAGTCCAGACTTTGTAACCACAGGCCATGCTACTGCCAAGATGATGCATTCCAGCGAGGCCAGTTAATCATGTTGACTTGATCACTATACCAGGAACACACTTGGCCATGCACGCCCCTCTGGCCCCTCCTCTGCCACCAAGCAATGAACGGGAGAGGAGGGAAAAGCTGAGATTTCCCAAATTCCCTACTTGACAAAAGGATTAAAAATGGTTTCATCCAAGTTAAAATCAACACAAACTTAACAGATTTAACATTCTAAATCTATTCTGACTTCAATGCTTCAATTTCCTGTGCCAAATAAGAACTTCTTATTTCAAAGAGGAAAAAAAAAAAAAACACAAGGAAAACTAAAAAAGATTCTTTAAGTTATTTAAAATACAAACACAACACGTGATTTTGTTCTCTTTTCTTGAAACTACTAATTTCAAATATATTGAGAGAAAGGTATGTAATAAAGATAGCATTTCTAAATATTAAATTTATTCTGTGCTTTGGAAATAGAAGAACTAGGATTTACTCCTGGGGGAAAATTCCAGTATTTGACCTCACTTTTGGCTTATTGGGTGTCCTGTTAGCAATAAAAATAGTATATTAGCTATGTGGACAGTATAAGATTTTCAAGTCTTGGGGGACAATAGGTTAGTTCAGTGTGAACCAGTTCTACTGCTAAGATGTCCATGTGGTTTATACATCTTTCAGCATGTATGCAAGCACGTGCGCACACACACATGCAAAATACTGATTGGTCATTGTTTCCTTGGTGTCTTTCAGGTTGATGGGACAGAAGTCGTATGCCAGATTGCTTCATCTCAGAAATCTGTTACCTGTGATGTAGGCTACCCAGCTTTAAAGACAGAGCAACAGGTACAACTTGCATTTCATCCTCAAATCCACACTGGACCCTCCTCGGCACTAGTGTTAATTCACCCCACCATTCCACCTTCTTTGTTAGGTACCATTATTTGACAGGCCTTACAAAAGAACTAGCTGCGTATTTAGAGGAAGTTTTTAAAATATCTGAATGTTGTAAATTATTAATAAAAGTGGGATTTTCTCCCATGCAATTCGTTTCAAAAACACATACAATATGGAGAGTTCTTTCTTTCACCCTTTCCCTCCCCACCCCTTTCTCTCCCTCCCTCCCACCCTCGCTCCGTTTCTCCCTTTCTCTCCTTCTCTTTCTTTAATTTATTGACCAACACTGGTCAGAGTGATGTACAGAGTCACAGATATCATTTGTTACCCCCTGCTAAGCAAGTTTCACATCAGCACAGAGCTGTCAAATTCAGTGAAGGAGATATGCCTGTGATGTGATGATCTGTTATACATGTCACTTGAAAGGTAAGCCCTCTGATTCTAAAGGGGAGGCATGCTAAATGAAGCAAGGTGGACAAATAGATATTCTACAAAGATGAAAGCTTAAGGTATATAAAATCCAGATCAAATTGGAGTGAGTTTGCTTTTCTGAGAACCATTTTTTTAATTGGTCCCTGAGTACAAACCACCATAGATTAATGAGTTTTAATTTTGGTTATAGGTGACTTTCATGATTAACTTTGACTTCAATCTTCAAAACCTTCAGAATCAGGCATCTGTCAGTTTCCAAGCCTTAAGGTAAAACCTAATGAAGTCTTGAATTGATGATAGATGGCTTCAATAATAGTTCTCTTTAAGTAATTTCCTAATGTTCGTTCCAATAGTGAAAGCTCTGAAGAAAACAAGGCAGATAATTTGGTCAATTTCAAAATCCCTCTGCTGTATGACGCCGAAATTCACATAACGAGGTGGGTGAAACCGTGAGTAGCCTGTGGCCACTGATATCACTCAGTGTGGAACACATCTAGCTCATGACTCTCTACGTTTATTCTTAACTGGAAAATTTGAATTAAAGGTTTCTCCCTCGTCAAGTAGGACAGAGGAAGTTTAGGGACAAGTCAGTCCTTAGGAAAACCTTACACGGCTATTTAGGTTTATTGACCGAGAGCAATGCCAGAAAGACAGAGGAGCAAACTTTCTGCCACAGGCCGCAGGGTACTTCCTCTGCAGCCCTTCAGATGAGGGCCCAACCTTCCCAAAGGGTCAAAGCAGAACTCTCCGGACCCTTAGGAGGTGGCACCACTTTCTTCTCCATGCCTCTTCCTACTATCCACATGAGCTCTCAAGCGGTATCCCCACCCCTAAACACCAGAACTCCAAGCACAATGATCTGCACATAGTAGGTCCACCATAAACATTAAATTGAATCATAGAAAATTAGCTTCTGGGTGGAAAACTCCTGACTTAACATAATGGGTTTCTTCCCACCAAGAGGAAACGAGGCATTTTCCAATGAGGTCATCTATGAAGAAATGCTTTATTCCCTTATCTTGCCTGGCCAGAGCAAGTGTACCTGGGAGCAGGGGCAAAATGATACCAGTTGGTACTAGCTATCATGAGTTGTTCAGGGCAACAGGTGTCTTGAGAAGTGGCTAAAACGTGGGATACCAAAGATACTAATAGGGTGATGCATCACCTTAACCCCCACCAAGAAGTGAAGCAGGTTCACGGGCACAGACACACTAGAGCAGAGCCATGCAGGTACCCAACCTGCAGGTGATGCCCACCTTCGAGGCTGGAAACCAGAGTTCTTTACCTAGGGAGGCATGAAGGCAGTTTCCTATCACAGCTCAGTGGTGCCTGGAAAATGCACTGCACTGTATTTCCAAGAAGCCAGGGTGTGAACAGTGTTCAGTGATGGACTTGTCCAGTTCGCCACATCGCCCCAACCCCCAGAAGCATGGAACACGTAGATCATGCACTAGATCACCGAGCAGAAACAAAAAGGAAAATGTGTCATTATGTCTAGAGTGAGAGACACATGAGCAAAGATGAAAGAATGTTCCTATATCAAGTGAACTGCAAACAGCAAAAGCAAAAACAGATCCAGCCCAGTCATCCATCCCTGAAAAATTAATCTGTAACTGCAGATTCCAAAAGCACCTGCACTGTTGATAAAAGGATGGAAGACCAATGCATCCAAAGAGATTGAGATTACCACGTTACCTGATTTCTTCTCTTCCTACCTACATTGATTCTTATCCTATATGTTTTAGCTCAATACAACCTTTACATGATTCCACTCTCACACCATGGCCAATTTTTCCAGACAATTTTCCCAACATGAAATAAATACAAGACGAAAGTGGGACTTCACTTTCAGTAATATCTTAGCTCTGTATTTCTGTGATGGTAAATTGGATTTTAAATTGGACCATCTGATGTCTTTTAAAATATACCTGAGAGGTGAAAAAAATTAATATGGGGAATTATGGTGTGTAAAAACTAAAATGGCTCCTAATCCTACCACCCAGATCATTCCTCTGGATTTGTTTTTAAAGAAAGACATTAAATGTACATGGATAGAAAATCCAAACATTACAAAAAGATATACCATAAAGTGAAGTCATGCCTCCAGCCTCCTCTGGCTCTGGTCATCCCATACATGACTCAGCTATTTTCTGAATACCTTCCAGATGCAAGGTTTGTTTATCTACCAGGATATATTCATGTAACACGGATGCACACATATTTACCCAAATGGAATAATAAAATCCTTCCTAATCTCACTTTTTCTTATATGATCTTATAGAAGTTTATATATATGGACCTACAGATCTAACTTATTCTATTCCTGGCTGGATCATGATCTATGTATCCAACTCAAGATTAATGAGCTATTTGTTGTTTTGCATATTTATTTTGTTTAACCATCACAAGTAGTGCCGTAAAAAAAAAAAAAAAAACCCACACCAAAATTAACATCTTTGCAAACTTTGTGAAAAAATCCTACCCAGTCATTGAGTGTATCCCTTAGCAACCACTTTGATAAATATGCAGTTATGTTGTGCAAGTATTATGGGTGGAAATCATGATAGAATTATTTCTAAAACAGAAGCCCCCTGAGTATAGCTAACTGCTTATAAATACATTGATCATCCACACTTAAGTAACTTAAGGAAAACTTAAGTAACAAATGGAAAAATGTCAGAGCTCTTTAAAATGCAAAAACAGAACATACTAATTTAGAAACTGTTCTTAGGGGGTACACAGAGGTCTTCTGGACGGTAAAGAGAATAAATCATGCATATACAGCCAGACATTCTGTTTCAAATTCTAGTCAGTTTTCCCATTTTTCCATGTAAGGCTGAAAAATCATCGTTCCCTCTCATCTACATAACCTTGACAGATGCCACGTCTATTTAAGTCTACCTATGACATATTTTCCTTTTGAGAATTTGGGGGGAAATTTTTTAAACATAAAGACAAGAATTCAGTAAAGAAACCCAAAAAGTATCTCAGAAAATATCCAATTCAAATTTTTTTGGGAAATAGAATCAACATCCAAGAATTAGGTAATATGCAGTTATGCAGTTATGTTGTGCATAGTAGGAAGAACTATTGCTTTTCAGACTCCTACGCCTGTTTCCCACTCCCCACAGTCCTAATGAAGCTATCCTGGTTGGAATCCAGCTTCAGCCCCAGAAATGAGTGAGGAGGAGAGGGAAGGGTATCCAGTTATGTTGCAATTTGAGTGGTCCTGTGGGTATTCCTCTGATCTGGTCCTCACTTCACTTGGAAACCCTAGTTGGCAATTCCAAGCAAAGAGGTCAAATCATCTAATACCTCTAGGCCTAGTCTAATAAAACCTCTGGGTCAGCCATCAGAAAGGTGATTTCTACACTAGTCATGGAAAACCATGACCAACCTCAACTCAGACCAAAAGCATTAGAATTCGTTTGGAAATAGAGAAGGATAGGGAGAAGGAATGATAAAAGAAAATGTACACCCTGTTTTACAAGCACCCAATAACAAATACTGCAGGAACTAAAATCCTATCACTGCATTTCAGCCACCCAAGTGGAAAATCCTCTGGCTTATAAATCTATTCATCCAATCAACAAGGCCTAAGTGTGTACTGCATGAATACACCAGTCAGTATAATAGCAACCTTGGGGTCTGTCAGTTTTAAAGGAATACATTTGTACTTATTTTAGGAAATTTACAGCTGATAAACATATAACACAAGGAGCCTTGCGGAAAGATCATGAAAGGATAGGTTTTTAGAGGAATTTGTTTTAGCCTGAGAAACATAAGCCTAGAAATAGCAAGCTTTCATACCTTAATGTAAACTTTTACTTTTAATATAAGCTAGAAGGTATTTAAATAAAAGAAATATTAAGCTTCAAGAACAACAGCAAAACTAAGATATTTGACTTGACAAACATCTTCCAACAGATCCACCAACATAAATTTTTATGAAGTCTCCTCGGATGGGAATGTTCCTTCTGTCGTGCACAGTTTTGAAGATATTGGTCCAAAGTTCGTCTTCTCTGTTAAGGTTGGTAAGCCTGTCAAAAGAATACTAAATCATGGGGCACCTGTGTGGCTCAGTCGGTTGAGCATCCGACTTCAGCTCAGGTCATGATCTCATATCTCATGAGTGAGTTCGAGCCCCACATCAGGCTCTGCGCAGACAGCCTGGAGACTGCTTCGGTTTCTGTGTCTCCCTCTCTCTCTACCCCTCCACTGCTCATGCTGTCTCTATCTCTCAAAAATAAACATTAAAAAAAAATAATCAGGAGAAAGGGAAAGAAAAAATAAGGAAGCCAGGAAGAGAAGAACAAAGTAAAATGTTGAAATATACCAGTGGTTCTCAAACTTGAGCTGCATTAGAATCACCTGGGGGAATGTTAAGACACATCACTGGGCTCCATCCTGACTTCCTGACTCAGTAGGTCTACGGTGAGCCTAAAGATGTACATTTCTAACAGGTTTCCAGGTATAGCTGATGTTGCTGGTCCAGGTGCTGTACTTTGAGAATCACTAAGACTCT
The DNA here is from genome assembly GCF_023721935.1 of Panthera uncia. Classification (NCBI taxonomy): domain Eukaryota; kingdom Metazoa; phylum Chordata; class Mammalia; order Carnivora; family Felidae; genus Panthera; species Panthera uncia. The sequence continues at coordinate 27,175 of NW_026059580.1, read as the reverse complement.
TAATAAATAGCTGAGGCTTTTGTACATAGCTATGTGTTCTGGGTAAAAGATAATGGATATATTTTGAAAGTAAATGTTTAATATTAATCAACAATGTATTAATATAATGTTATTACTGTGGTCAAAAGTCTCTGGAATACAATAAATATGCCAATTTATCCTTGGAGACGACTTCTACTTGAGAAGCTAACCATTTGTATCCAAATTTCGTTCAGTCAGTCTCCATTGGCTATTAGTAAGCAATTATTAATCTAAAGATTATTATCAATTACATAAAGGGAAAGTTGAAAAAGTTGTTATTTTATAATAAATTACAGAAAATTTGGAATGTAAAAAGAATTCATCCACGACCTTAAACGAATACCATTTTATTTTTACATTTCCTGCTAGTTAGTTACATGGTTACAACCTTAAGATTTGGTGATTAAAAAAAAAAATCTTTAGAAGTCCTGATTTGTGATCCAGATACTGGAATTTGTATCATGTGGCTAGTATTTGGCAACTACTTCTTTAATGGGATATTTAACCAATCAGTAGTAACAATAAAATAACATTCATAGAGTTTAAAAAGTATCAGCATTTGTACCAAGTGCTTTACATATGTTAACCTGTTTTGCAGGCTAGTTATAACGTTGGTAGAACTATTATTTCTATGGTTGTTGTTTAAAATGTTTAACAACCAGTAGGACATGATCTCTGGCCAATTAGAACAGACTCCCCACTCATGGGAACGACTGCTGTCTGCACATACTAAGTTGCTATTTTTATTTTACAAATGAGGACAACTGAAGGATAGATAGGTTATGTATCTTGCCCAAGCCACACTGCTAGTCAGGGGCCAAATGGGACTTCAGCCCTGGTAGCCCAGCTCAACAGACAGCAGGTGTTTTTAACAAACTCCTAAGTCACAACTTACGAGTTCAAACTGTAGAGGCTGAGATTCTCCACTGAGAGGTGAGACACACAGACCCGAGTGTGACTGCAAAGTAACAAGGCTTACTTTCAAATGGCCTCGGTCTTACCATTTAATAGTAGTCTTTACCACTTAATGGTCTTACCATTTAATAGCCCTCCATCAACACAGAGGTTATTGATCACTTTCTTTGCAACATGTGCATGATCTAGCAGTAACCAGAATGTTTTCTTCCATATTACATAGGTAACAACAGGAAGTGTTCCAGTCAGCATGGCATCCGTGATCATCCACATCCCTCAATACACCAAAGAAAAGAACCCGTTGATGTATGTGACTGGGGTGCACACAGATCAGGTAAGGGCAACTGAATTGCCTATAAAATTGTGCACTTTCAACATGGAAATACCCCATGAGGTTGGGGTGATCATGTCTCAGATCTTATGGATGGAAAACTTGAGAAGATAAAGGTTCTGCATCCTGAGTGCCAGGAAACTAGCAGTCAGTGTCCTATCAGAAGCAGGATACTGTTATAAGGAAACAATTACAGATGGTAGAAATTATTCCTAAAGCCTTGTTTTGGCCAGGTGAAGATCTGAGTGTGTCAGAGCCCTGTCCATTGAGTAGTTAGTTCACTGACAAGTATGAGGTCGAACCCACCACGGGAGAACAATTGGTCTACACAGCTGCAGTTAGTAGCTAGTCTTTAAGACGCTGGCCTGGCCTTCCACCTGGTAGTGATCAACCCTGTTCCTCATTTTTATCAGCTGGGCCTCATGCCCAGGCCCAGGCCTACCCCCAGGCAATTAAATCAGAATCTCCAGGGCTAAGACTCCAGCACCAGAGATTCCATAAAAGCCCCCACTTCCAAGTGGTTCTAACATGCAGCCTGGGTTCAGAAGCACTGTGTAGCCAAATCCCCGGACACTGGCTCAGCCTTAGTCTGGCACTTAGAGCTGGTTCTACAGTAGTGTTATTCCTGTGGTGCGCATAGGTAACTACCGGAAATCGAAATCTTAAAATGGGGCACAGGAAAGAACCCTGAATCAAATCACTCACAACCTGCTGGTACTGCAAATGGTCTTAGTACGTACCAGGTAAGCACCCATGCTGCCCCACCGAGTGGCGCCAGGAGGATTTGAATACTTCCAAGTTTATGTTAATTGACTACAAGAAGTGTGGCCGGGTCAGTGATGTGAAAGCAACCTAATGATCCCTCCCCCGCCCAGACATGTGACCACAGGATGTCCTAACATGTTAAAAGGAACATCACAGATGACTTTGCCTCCTGAGACTGATTTGATGTCCTTCTTTGCAGGCTGGTGACATCAGTTGTAATGCTGAAATAAATCCACTGAAAATAGGACACACAGCTTCTTCTGTATCTTTCAAGAATGAAAATTTCCGGCACATAAAAGAATTGGTGAGGACAGGTTAACGGGGTGAAAGTTTCCTTGGGTGATTTATTGTTTTACCTGGAAATCAATGCACTTCTTTTCTCCTACCATCTCTTATGGTAGAACTTTCTCATTTTGGCTTTGATGGGCTGTATGAATCAAGACTTAGAAAATACACTCTCAAATCCAGGTTATTGGGACTATTACTTATGCCGGTAATAAAAAATACATGTTCCATATTTCATGAAATCCAAAGGATTCCATGTGAAACTACTGTTTTGTACCAGGCGCTTTGTAAGCATTGCAAAGAGCTGTGAGGGCAGCATGTGTGTGCTTTGAAGGTGAAGCTCCTTACATCTCCCTTCCACATCATCACTGATATCTTATTTAGCTGCTTAAAACGCCTCTCTAGCTGCCTTCTCTGTTTTCCAATATTTCATTATCTCCTGCTCCAGAGCTATGCCCCTTTCTTTGAGAAAGAGGCTAGTCTAGTACTCAAATAGTAAATGTTTAGCAAACAGTAACCCTAAACAAACCATAGTTCTCCTCTAAGAACAACACGGAAATTCTGGTTTTCTTTTATTGCACTGGTTTTGTGATGAATGGGACGGGGTGTGGGGGGTGGGTACAGGAAAATAGGAGAATGAATTTTTTTTTAAAGTAACTATAGTAGAATTACAGTATAAATAGGACATATCTAAACAGTAGTATGTAAAAATGTCCAGGAGAAATCATCTCAGAGTATGCCAAAATATTGTACCTTTGAGCATTTTCCTTATTTTTGTGAAAATGTTTTGATTTTTGTAAAAGGGGTAACTGATCACTGTGAACACCCTAAAACTAACAGCACAAAAACACTACAAAGAAACTAAAGTCCTCTAGAAACTTAACAGCTGGCCACTCAGTATTTAATGAATATCCTTCTCTATAAGTATTCATCCATACCAAGATACATGTACACTGTTACATAAACCGACCATGCTACCTTTTTTTATAGGTCATTCGGTCACTGAACATTTTTAATAGACTTTACTTTTTAGAGCAGTTTGAGGTTCATGGCAAAACTGAGTGGAAAGTACAGAATTTCCCAACTACTTTCTGCCCCCACTGTCCAAATCCCCTCCCACATCAGAGCGGTACATTTGACGAACCTACAGTGACAACATCATAATCATCCAAAGTCTATAGTTTACATTAGGATTTACTCTTGATGTCAGATATTCTATGGATTTTCACAAATGTATAATGACCTGTTTTCACAATTATAGTATCCTGACAGAACAGTTTCAATGCCTTAAAACTCCTCTGCATCCCATGTAGTCATCCCTCCCTAACCCTTGGCAACCACCGATTGTTTCACTGTCAACTATGTTTTTGTTTTTGTTAGAGCATGAGCAGGGGACAGAGGGAGGGGGACAGGTGGAAGAGAGACTCCGTCATAAGCAGGCTCCACGCTCAGTCCCACAACCCTGGGATCATAACCTGAGCCGAAATCAAGAGTCAGAGGCTCAACCTACCGAGCCACCCAGGCATCCCTTTATCAATTATGTTTAATGACTAAATTGCGCTGCATTTTGTGCATGTATATTTGATAACTTACTTACCTAGTATGTTGTGGATAAACACAATTATTTCATTTTGGGGGGTGTGTTTACTCTCAGAAGTAGTGATGCAATAAACAGGCTCGATGTACTCTTCTCCACACATTTGTTATCTCCCGAGGCCTTCCATGCAGATGGGAAATGGCCAGGCAGAGTGTGCACCTTTTACCTTTTGAAGCAAAGCGACACAATCTCCTGAAGAAGGGTTATGACTACTAACAGTTCATGAGGTGGTCTGTTTCCCCAGATCCTGCCCAGCACTGGGTTTTATCTATCTTTAAAATTTTAGCATTTACTCTTTAAAGTCCATACTAACTCTCTCCTTTTACCATTGACTTCAACCTGAAAGAACTGTAGAAGTGCTACGTGTAGCAATGTTACCTGCTGGCTGAAAGACCTTCAGGTCAAAGGAGAGTACTTCCTTAATGTGTCTACCAGAATTTGGAATGGGACTTTTGCGGCAGTAAGTATAAGCTTTATTTGTTGGGTTTATCAATAGCAAGGGAGCAGAAGGGTTCACTGTCAATAAATTCATACCCTTTGACAAAAGTAGTATTCTGGCTAATATCAGCAGTGCCCAAATGACTCCAAGCAATTATATCCTGGAAGGCAACATGCTTCCATCCCTTTCCAAAGCTTGCCCAACCTGGCTGTGCCTCAGAATCATCTGGGGTGCTTGTAAAGCATCAGCTTCATGGACTCCATGCCAACCCATGACATCAGTCTCTGACATGTCGTCAGGATCCCCTGTGCTGTCTTGGGGTACAATGAGCCACCTGCTTTGTCTTCATCCTCATGCTCTTGATATTTCTGACTCCCTAGTCACCTGTACCATGCCCAAATCAAAGTGCCTATGTCTGTCTCCTTCCTTGAGCTCCCAGCTAATTGATCTCAACCCACCACGCAGATGAATCCAACATCAGGATCCATCTTCCTATGTTAGAGCCATGGGACTACTCTGCTCTCCTGTTTTACCCTTTCTTTGGTCAACTCCCAGTGTACACACAGCTTTTTCAATCATTTGTCTCATGAAAAGTTTAAAGAAGGTGTCAAAACAATGTCAATGTTTCCTGCCATTTCCCAGGTTATGACTCTGTGGTAGTGATACCTGCTTTTGGCAGAGATTTCAGTAGCCCAGAATCTCAGCCTGGTATGACAAATATAGGGATAGACAGGGCTTCTTAAAGCAGACTGCGTAAGTAGATAGCTATTCATTTTAGCAACACTGGCTCTGATCGAGGCAGCAAAAAATTAGTCTGAAACACCCCTGAGCCGGGGGTCTTCATGGCTCCTCTGGATTTTTTTTAAAACAAATAATCAGTCCTCGAGGTGCTTACCAACCAAACTCTACTCCCCGTTTTCTAATCGCTTCTTGATCTCTGCAAGAATCCCATTCCCTGCTGTGGAATCTTGTTTAAGATTAGAAGACTAAGTTCCCTTTGAACTTGTCCATGGAACCACAATATAAGCAATATTCTTGGATAAAGACGTAACAGAAAGAGGAACAGTGAAAGGCAGGGAAGGGAAAAGGGAAGTAGGAGTGTGGAGGAGGAGCTCGGTTTTCTTCTTGCTGGCTTTTGTTAGTTACATTTACTTGCAAGGCTTGCAGATACCTCCAAATCCTGTAAGATGGGAAGCATGCAGTGAGCTACACCACCATCCCAGATGATGCAGTTTGGTGCCATGTTTCACCAATTGGTTCTTATCTCCTTGGAGCTGAGGAAGGAATGTTTTCCTAGCACCCTTTGCCAGCAGGGAAGGAAAACTGCTGTGCATCAAAATGCATTTGTGCCGGCTCTGTAAAAAGCATTTGGGTTTTTTGAGTTTGTGTAAAACTGTATTATTTTAACGGTAAGACTGTTTAAAGCACCTTCCTTTTCAAGAAGTTTTCAAGAGCAGCAATTTCATTTCTGGGAGCAAATTTCTGAAGAAATGTATTTACGCTTTTTCGACGTGGTTATGGTTAAGATGGAAAACTCCCATGAGAGTTATTGTCTGTCACACCCTACACATCTTCCTCTTTGATGAAAGGTCAAATGTTTATTCTCACCTTGTTTCTGGCTATTTCAACAGCCAAATGGATGTTCTCAGACCACCCAGGAGATCCAGTCTGAAATATGAACCTCATTTCCTGTAGTAGAGCCCATTAACATACTGCCTTTCACCCTTTTTCTGATGCAGTGCAAGTGAACATTGCAAGTAATTTCCTCACAGTGATTGCTCAGGCTTCCAATGGCATTGTTGGCTGCCATTTCTAAGGCAAAGCCTTGTTGAATGCCAGCTGGTGTTACTTCATTCTCTCAGGTATGCATGGTGTAACTACCACTGCTTGTTAACCCTGCAGGATATCATGTACACAGTTGCGCAAAGGGCCAGGTTTGGGAGGGCAGGTAGGTCAGTGTAAAGAAATTCTTTTTAGTCTACAGGGACTGTGAAACCAGCATCACCTGCTTTTTTTTTTTTTAAGGAAACAATTGTCAATACTCTAAATGTTTCCCCCAATAATATGTTTAAGATACAAATGATCAGGGTAACTTCTGATGCAATCTTCCATCTTGAGAAAATTAAGACTAATCAGAGACTGGGGGTCGGAGTCGGTGGGGGGTGGGGCGGAAGGAGGAAATAAATTGCTCACTTTTGGATATGCATTCTTTTTTTGGCTCCCAGATATAATTTAGCAAATTACCTCATGTGGTATGTTGAAACATGTGCCTTGGTAACCAGAAAAACTGAATCCTAGTAGCCAGAGCATATGAAGGCAGGTCTCCAATCTGGACATTGTATGCTATTTCAAAGCAAGCATCAGTCCCGAGAATTGCATTACAGAAAAAAAAACAAAATACACATCAATAATGTATCCATTGAAAAAGAATTTTCTTGTAACTAGATCCAGGAATACATGTAAAAGCTATTTCAAGTTAGGTGGTTACTAGTAACAGCATAAAATCTGTGTCCTTCCTATATGTCTGCACCAAACACAGTATTTTTTCCTATAGAAACACTTAGATTAGGAAACCTGAAATTACTCATGTGGCTTGACAAAAGGTTCAGGGTGTCTGCTGCTGACATGCATGGTCAAGTCTAAGTGTATTTCTACTGTTTGTAATTTGATTTTCCATTCCATTATTTGACTTAGGTAAATCTATAAAAACGTCAAGCCTGCAACTTTCCCTCATGTTGAAAAACTTCATAAAGTTTTAAAAAATCTGAACCGTGATCTTTCCCAATTAAAAGCTTCATTTCTAAACCTTTGTTTTTTGGGTTTTTTTTTTTTTTTTAACTGTTTTCAAGTTAGACCTGAGGAGCTCTTTTTAACCTACAATGCCTGGACTTCATCCCCAACGCCTGCACCCCCCTTCCCGCTGAGGTTTAATTTGCGATTGTGGCAGGGCCCGCCCACCCCACGTGTTTAGTCTCCCAGGTCCTTCTCATACGTGGTCCTCCACAGATCACCAACTCAAGAACACCAAGATTCTGGAGTCTTCAGAGCTGCCATTTGCTCTTGTCCTTTCCCTCAAGGAAATAAATAATAAACAGGCCAATTTCATGCGTTCATTTCTGCGAAGATAAAACATGTTTTTTATTTCTATGTTCCAGTCAACTTTCCAGACAGTACAGCTGACCGCATCTGCAGAAATAAACACCTATAACCCTCAGATATACGTGATCGAAGAAAACACAGTCACGGTGAGTATACCTTATCACTCCTAGTAGGCACTGGTCTTTGATAGGCATTCCGTTTCTGAAAACTTGAGAGTAGTGGTTCTTCTCACCTACATGGCTATAGAATATAACTGAAACTCTAAAAACCTGATGTGAGGTTGAGCTTTTTGGCAAAGGTATCTGCTACTCAAACAAGTCCAGTGAAGTACTTGTCCTCCACATTCCCCACCCCCACCTCCCCTTGTTGGCAAAGCTGGACCAGCAGTGACAGTGCAGCAGAAGGCACAACAGAGGGGGTTCATCTTACTTGTGACTCCTTCCTCCGTGCCTAAAGCAGCACCACCAGCTCTTCCTTCCTTCTCTTGATTTCACAAAACAGTCTAGGTCACAGGCCATAACATTCAGGTCATTCTTATTTGAATCATAGATTGTATTTTACAGTATTTTTTAAAGAGAAAGTGCTTAAGTATGCTTAATAAATGAGGCATTTATTAGAGGGCCTTTTTTTTTTTTTTTTTAGTATTCCTTATAGCTACATACTGGCACTGTGTATAGGGTCCATTCATTAGTTCTTATAGTCTAGAAAATTATAAATGTTCCCCTTGATATAAAACAAAAAAAGCGTCTTGCAAAGAAATGCACTTTTACAGAAAACAAAGGCTCACTGTTCTAAGGGCTGGCACAGGACAACTTTCCTTTGCAGTGAGCCTCTGGTTGGAATATGCCATATTTGGATAGAGCAGGATTTCCATGCTCTGCTAATCTGCTGGCAGAGCCCTTTCCATTTTTCCTCCTAATGCTTTTGTTACAAACTAGAAGCCAGTTTAAGACTCTATCCCAAAGACCAGCCTGGCAGCTGGCCTCAGTCCACTGTTGTAGCCATTAAAAAGCCAATGGCCCTGTGAACTCTGGACCTCTCTCCATACTTGAGAGTAAGGCTCACACACGGCCCTGGTATCTCACTCTGGTCCCAGGGGAAATTATTCCAAAAGAGGATGCTGTTTGGCCTCTGGCTTAAGACCCTCAGTCAAGGCCCACACCCACTCTTCAGAGGCTGGGGCATGGAAAATCAGAAATGGAGCCAAAGGAAATGTGGACTTCAAATTCAAAGTATTATGAACTTAGCAGTACTATAGATATTTTAACAGTTCATTTTAGAAAAATGTAGTGTTCAGACTATCTATCTGCTGAGGTCTTTGTTTTTTGTTTTTTTTTTTTTTTCCAGAAAGTACTAATAAATAAGTTATAATTTGAAATTAGCAATTTTAATGAACCTTTAGATTTTTTTTTCTTGGTTTTCTCTGAGCAATATTGGTAAATAACAAAGGCCAACTATTAATTGTCTATGAAACTAGATTTTGAATCCAAATATTCTAGATGATTTTTTGAATATTTGGAATCCAGATAATAATCTGACCTATCTCTCTATAGGGTAGATTAAGTGACTCTTAAATTTGTTTGAACTCTGGTCCATTTAAAAATCTGAGAAAAAAATTTATACCCGTGGATCCCTTTGGATCCATGGACCCCAGACTGGGAGATTCTGGAATGGAGAGTAAAGATATGACTGCCATTAAGCAGTGAACTATATGAATTCAGTTACTTTATTCCTAAATTTATAAAGCCTTATTTTATCCCTTGAAAATACAAATGAGAAGTAACAGAATTACCAAAAGGCCAGACTCAAATTTAGTCCAACTCATAAATTCTGTGATAAGCAGCAGCTTGTCTGCCATGGTCATGTAGTATTCAACCAATCAGTAAGATTTTTGTTACCTTGCTTTGCCCACAATGTAGTTCTTAGTATTCTTAATACACTTTGTGGAGGAAATGGTAGTGATTCTTTCTGTAACTAAAAACATATATATACGTACACACACATACACACAATATATACATACAGTAAAACCTTGGATTGTGAATAACTTGTTCTGCGAGTGTTCTGCAAGACGAGCAAACATTTCTAATAAATTTTAACTTGATCAACGAGCGATGTCTTACCATAGGAGTAGTCCGTGATGCTGAATGTCACATTGTCACAACTGAGCTGGTGGTTCCTGAAATTCGCTTTGATACACAAGTACTTTGGATTACAAGCATGCTTCTGGAACAAATTATGCTTGCAAACCAAGGTTTTACTGTATATAAGATATACAGTATTTTACCATTAGAACTCTTAGGGCTGCCATTCTATTACAGAGTCACAAAGATTCCCAGGAAGTGGACATAAAGGATCACACACAGCCTCCGGGGCAATTTATCACTGAAAAGGTCAACTTGAGCCCTGAGCTATTAACTATCACTTTTTAACAATCCACATCAAATACTCTTGAGTGAGAGTTAAGTGAAATCAATATTTAGAAGCCCGGTACAAAGCTGCTGTTGCTTAATCACAAGGCATCTGAGTTGTTGATTTGTTTGGTCTTTGGCCACCCCTGCCCCCTTCCAAGTTTGGACTCCAAATGCTGTCATTTGACAATGAGACTGTCTGCCAGAAACTAAAGTTCCTATTTCATAAATAAAGCATCTAAAGTTGTCAGAGATGACATAACCACTAAATACGGACACAATTAAAGGGAGGAAACTAGAAAACTTGTATTCTTTGCCTGTACTTTGCAGAAGCATTTTCTCTAGAAATTATACTGCACAATGTTTAGCTGAGGAATGAGATCCTGACCGAGTGACATCACCTTTCTAGACCACCATTAATAAAATCAGAGACTTTGAATAGACCATCTCACTTTTTTGGGGGTGCTACCATTAGTTAACTCAATTGTTGCATATATACATACATTTACAGATTCCCATTACGATAATGAAACCCCATGAGAAAGCTGAAGTACCAACTGGAGTTATAGTAGGAAGTGTAATTGCTGGAATCGTTTTGCTATTAGCTCTGGTTGCAGTTTTATGGAAGGTAAGAAAATTATCATACTTAAAAATATGGGGCTCCTGAATATATCTGTCTTGAATTTCCTTATCAAACAGTAACCTTAAGTTTTATGTGGTACCTACCTCCATCATAAGAAGGAAAGGCAAATTTATTTGCAAATTCTCACATCCGTTCCTGAAAACCATCAGTAAGGATTTTATATACAATATATAAAATGAGGTCTGGGGGCGCCTGGGTGGCGCAGTCGGTTAAGCGTCCGACTTCAGCCAGGTCACGATCTCGCGGTCCGTGAGTTCGAGCCCCGCGTCGGGCTGTGTGCTGATGGCTCGGAGCCTGGAGCCTGTTTCCGATTCTGTATCTCCCTCTCTCTCTGCCCCTCCCCCGTTCATGCTCTGTCTCTCTCTGTCCCAAAAAAAAAAAAAAAAAAAAAAATGAGGTCTGGATCCCGATACTTTTTTTTCCAACCTGCCTTTTATCCAGACCCCTGAATGTTTTGTTCAGGTACCAAAAAACAAACAATGTATGCTGTTCAGTTCAACCCTGTGTATTATTTCCTCACTGAAAAGCTGAGACCAAGTCACAGTCTGCACATCATCCTCTCCAGAGCCCCAGAGATTCCCACAGGGGCTTTAGTGGGCAGCCAAGGGGGTCTGAGGCCCCATAACAAAATAATTCACACGTGGTAAAAACTGTACATCACCTTACAGCTTGGCTTCTTCAAAAGAAAATATGAAAAAATGTCCAAAACTGCGGATGAGATTGACGAGACCACAGAACTCAACAGCTGAGCCCCACGGCGGTCTCACTGCAACGTGAGCTGTGGCAGCACAGCCAGGGTTTGCTGTTTGTGTGAATGGATTTGTTTTAAATCCCAGTGCTTTATGTGTAAGCGGTAAAACTCGCCTGATACTTTACGAAAACTGCAGGTCAGTTTGGGAAGAAGAAATTGGGTTGTTTTTTTTTTGGGGGGGGGCTAGGAGTAGAAAGGGTAAAAGACGGATTTTATATGGGGGGGGTGGGGGCAGGGAGTGACCTTTACACTGGCTGGTCCAGAGTTTACATAATGTGCATTGTGTCAGAAACATGAAATGCTTCCAAACATGAGAAGTCTTAAAGAAAAATAGAACCTTTCTCAGATTTGGTGGGGGGAACCCCAACCATTTAAAGTGATTGTTTTTAAACAGTGACCACAAGAGTGGAAGTACTTGGCCTAGCTATATAATTAGCTTGGATACTGAGGTTGATGGGGGGAAAAAGACAACACAGGTCTTCAACTTATGCTGGTCATCCAGAGCTGTCACAGAGGTTATTTTAAGTGACCTTTTTGTTAATGAAGGTATAATTTGCTGCTGTTGGCCTTCTCAGAGTCCCTTTTTTGCTATGATCTATTTATCAAAACAATCTTGGATACCTGGTAGGAGCCTAGAGTATGCTTCCTACAGAGGAAACCTCCATTTAAGGGGGTGGGGGCTGGGAGGGTAGTTTAGAAGTCAAATGCAAAATTTAAAATCTGTATCACAACATTGATGGTAAAATCCTATCTACTAGAGGCCCAGCCTGTGCCAAAAGAAGTAGGAAGTTCCCTTTCTCCTTCACCATGCACAGCTGGCTGACTTGACTGCCTGGCAGGGACCTAGTTTCAATTTATGGAAAAGGAGTAATTTCTTTGGCATCCTTCCTCCTTCCGTACTAAACCACTCTTGCACCTACCTCCTGGTGTCCCCATCTTCTAGAAGCCCACTAAGGCGTGCCTTCCTCTCCAGTAATTCAGGGTTAGCCACCTCCCTTTGGCCTTCATCCAAATCTCCAATTCGTTGGAGCAGCTGCTCTACACCAGGTGTGAGGAAGAAAAATCATCTCACTTACCTACTTGCATGAATAATCCCTTTAACTCCAGGGAGCTATTTTCCTTTATTGCTAAACAAGTAAGAAAAATAAGCCACGGTGAATTTCTAATTGTTGGAATTTCAGGCAGTGCAAACAAAGTACAAAACAAAATTCGGGAATTTGCAAATTACGAGGAGACCTTGGAAGCCCCCAAATTAGCAGGTGCACCCTCTGTGCTTGTGTGTTGCCGGAGGACTTAAACTTTCAGAAGAATGACTCCCACCTGGGCAAGTATGCTCATTAGGTAGCTCCTTAGGTCCCAACTCCTGGAACACTTATTTGGTCAAAAGAGGATGAAACCCAGTGGTCCATATTTTAACAAACATCCCAGTCACTAACGTAAACGGACTGCCTTGGAATGCCACCTGTTTCTCCTGCACCTTCTTTTGTTTGAGCCCACACACTCTCCAGGAGGGACTGGGAGAAAGGCAGAGGCAGAGGCAAAGGCAAGTGGGAACTATTTAATGTCAGAAACTGCATACCTAAAGCTTTGGACAAATCACTTGGCCTCTTTAAACTACAGTGTCCTCATTATGAAATGAGAAGACTGGGTTGGAGTTCAGCAGCAATGCTTTTAGTTTTGAAAGTTGAAGATCTGGATTTCTTACAATTACAGACAATCCTCAAAAAACCTGACTCTGAAAACAAGTACGTGCCTGTGTGCATCAGGCCCAACTGCTCTTCTGGCCTGGCTCCTGCGAGCTATCTAGAGCTATCTGTGTTGTCTGGTAACTTATTTTGTATTTGACAAAGCAAAACAAACCAGGTGGAAAAATCAGCCATAAAATGGCAGGGGCTTATAGCTTTGGCTATCTCTAGATGTGCTAAAGCCCAATTCTTATAACAGCTGTGTGGATTCAAATACTTTGAGTCCAAAATTTTTTTAAAGAGTGGAGGAAAAACCTAAGTTGATAAAGAATATTTAAGAAACCATGTAACTACTGTGTACATATACAGACTAGTTCTTCAGGGTGCTATACAAAGAATTCTAGCAGGTCATTCCTTTTATTTCACTCTGCCTCGCCTTTCTTACAGAAGCACTAAACTGAGGTCACATGCCCACGGCGAGCTTGAGCGCTTTGGCCAAGCCGGGGCTTAGGTAGTGTACCTCGTCAGGACTGTCTCCATGAAGCAGCTGGCTTACTACAACCTAAAAACTTAGCCACTGGTCTCTGTGCCATTTATTCCACTGGGGCAGGGTTTCTTTGCCTTGGCCCTGCTGACAAGGGGCTGGGTGACTCCTTGCAGGGGGCTGTCCTGTGCACAGTAGGGTGTTGAGCAGCATCCCTGGCAGTTACCAGGTGCCAGGAGCATCCTCTCTCCCAAGTTGTGACAATATACAAGTATCTCCAGACACTGTATCACACTTCCTGGGAGGCAAAAGTCACCCCAACGGAGAAGCACTGCGCCAGGAGCAAGTGGCCTAAATGGGCAACAGATTTGAGGCAGGGGCTCTAGTGAGGAGTATTTCTCCAACACTTTTAAGCAAAGGCGAGTATTTAGCCAAGAAATCAAAGAACAAAACCCCACTGCTTGAAAACAAGTTATGTATTCCTAGTCAGCCTTACTTTTGCTTTAAAAGTAAGTATAATATGGGGCTTAAAAAACACCATCTTAAAGTTTCCATTTCATAAATGGTATATATAGACAAGATCTGTAGAATGTGATTAAAAAGAGTTGCTTCATGCATGGCTGCCACACAAGCCATATAAAAGAGTAAAATAGTTTGTAAAGAAGCTGCATTGAGACTTGAAATTGTGCATCATTCATTTTAGTAGCAAAAGAACTGGAGATTTTTTTTTCTAGCTGGCAGTGTTCTTTATAAAATAGAAATTATTAACTGTGAAAAAGAACTAAACCCAATTTATCCTAATCACCTAAGTGATTATACAAAAAACTATCATAAAAAGTATAATTTTATAATGTATTTATCTCTCCTGATATACAGCTGTAAGTTATTAAAAATCTCCCACGCTGATGGTGCGGAGCCTGCTTAGGATTCTCTCTCCACCCTTCCCCGACTCGCTCTAACAAAAAACTTAAAAATATATATATATATCAAGACATTAAACGGAAAATAGGATCCCTCAAACTGAGCACCGTGGCCTAACTTTACTTTTTCAATTTGCACACAAAAAATACCTGCATACATGACTTTTCAGGACTATGCCCTTCATGTGTATTGACAAATACCCATTTTAAACAATTTGAAAGACTAAACATCTAGAGGTAGAAGATAAACATGAGGGTAAAGTCTGAAATAAAAAGTGTTAACTACTTCTTTGAACCTTAAAGGATGAAACCATTTTTTTATATTTACATATGGCTACATTTTCATCTGTACCTGGTTTATTTTGACAGATAAAATGTATATATTGCACGACTATGTTAGAATTGTACATTTTCTAAAGAGAAAGGATCTTGGATATTTTCCTTCATGTAAAGTATAAATCTTTAAGATGTGATTAAGTATATTTGTTTTTGATTAACTGGTTTTTGCCTTTTTTCTCTCCAAAAATATAAAAATGAATGTATCATGTTCATCAAGTTGCACAACTCATTTGATTCCTGAGAAATCATTGGAAAAGTAATCAACATTAACGAGAAAAGCTCTTAACTAAGAATGAGACTCTAAAGTGTTTTTTAATTATAAACCACTCTTCATACCACATTACTAAATTATAATTAAAGTTGTTTTGAAAATAAAGTTACTGACTTTGGACTTCTGATTTTATGGCTCGTATATTTCAGTGTATTTATTGTATGCACTCACCCTGCTTCAGAACACGTTCAAGACTCCATGTAAGAATGAGGATGTATCTAATTTCTTACATTACTAGCAGTGACCACAGGCTGTTTTGTAAGAACCTTCAATTGCCTTCATAGTTTAAGGACTAGATGTAAAACCTTGCTTCTAAACGTGTGGTCCACAGATAGGCAGCCCGGCATCATCTGGGGCCCATTACCAAACGTGTATCTCCATGGCATCCAGAAGTGAATTCGAAGGGAAGTTTAACAAGACTCTCCAACGAATCACGTTCCATATTGAAAGTTTGAGAAGCACTGCTCTAAAGCACAACTTCTCTCTCCAAACGTGTACTTGGAAGAGAGAGAAAAAAAAGTTGGCCAAACCATTGCAACTTGCCAAAACATTCAGGGTTTTTTTTTTTTTTTTTTCCTACTCTGGTTTTAGTAGTAAGCAGGAGGGTTTAAATATTTTAAGGATTAAATATGCTAAAGGTATTAGGTGTTGTGAAAGCTACGTATCCAGCTTACCGACTGGCCCTCACTGTACAGACTGGTGCATCAATGCAAAGCTTGGGTGGCACATGTTTCCATTTCCATGGATACACACGTGTCTCCCATTCCCGCATCAGGTGATCGCTCAGACGCCTTCCTCAGCCCTGCCCATCTCAGTCCCGGTGAACCAAGTCGTAAGGGCCGCTGACTGCAGAACCATCACAGTGCGTCTCGTACACATCACACATTAAAATACAACCATGAACAAAAAGAACATTAGCTCTGGCACAGAATAGACCCGTATTCCCAAATTGGAAAATAATTTTATAATTACTCATTTTTTTTTAAAAGTAATTCCTTTTACTTACTCTACATCACCTTTTAAAAACTATAAACAGCATTTTAAAAACTTCCATCCTCATCCTATCGTATAACTTAAAC
This sequence comes from Panthera uncia, assembly GCF_023721935.1. Lineage (NCBI taxonomy): Eukaryota > Metazoa > Chordata > Mammalia > Carnivora > Felidae > Panthera > Panthera uncia. Next base: position 11,140 of record NW_026059580.1, on the reverse strand, counting down.
CCTTAATATTTTAAACTCTGATACCAATTAAGCAATGGAAATAATTGTACTCAAAGTCAGACACTACTTTAAGAACCACTCTGACCTAACTTAAAGAAAAAGGCTAACTAAACTGAACTTTTTGGCTCCATGCAAAAAGTTTTTGCATAGAAAAGTAACCGACTAAAAAAACCTCACTCAAGTTGCTCTTACCTTAGCCCTGGCTCTACTGCCCTCTGCTGGGTCAGCAACTAACTACATCATAAATCATTCCTGCCTTAAGATACCATGTTCACAAACTCCATGCCCAATAAGTAACTAAGTAAGATGTTACAGAATGGCCCAGGGGGAGGAAGTGGAGGGGAAACCTACCCACTCATGCATTTAACCAGATACCTTTACACACACATAAGGGCTACAGCTACACCTGTCAGGTGTGTTTAATTGGAGCACAATACTCAACACCAACAGCACTTTTTGGTGCATGGTAGTGGTTAGGGCACACCTGACAGACAAGTCCCTGACCTCAAGAAGTCTGTAGTCTGGTGATGGGAATAAACTAATAGATACAGTACAACTAATGCTACAGTACAGTAGCATTAAGGGCCACAAGAAGATACAAGGCAGAGTAAAGGAAGGGGATTCCGGTTTTAAATAAGGTAGAGAAGGCTCTCTGAGGAGGGAACATTTAACTGGGGACTTGAAATAGTGAGGAAGCAGACTATGGGAATATCTGGGGGAAGAGCATTCTACACAAATAGACAAGGAAGGACCCTATGACAGAATAAGCCTACTACATACCAGCCACAGCAAAGCAGGGGGCTGGAGCAAGGTGAGGGGCAGGCAGGAGCCCAAGCATATAGACCATAGACCACGGTGAGGACTGTGGGGCTCCAGCATGGGATTAGCTTTCCAAAGGCTCTGAGGAGGATGAAATGACCCACATGGGAGAAGGAAGAGTGTCAGGAGGGGTGCTGTCAGCAGGGCCACAACAACGGTCCAAGAGAAATGGAGCGGTGGCTTGGACGAGAGTTGCGGCAGTGGGATTCAGAAGTAGCAGCTAGATTCGAGAGACATCTAAGAATCTGTTTTCAAATTCTCCAACAGGTTCATTCAAGGATTTGAGATCAAGACTCAAACTACTGGCTTCTTGACCACTACTTCTCACAATAAACTGAAATATACTAGAACTCTAACATCATATCCAAAGGACAAAAATATCCACAAAATCACAAAATATTTCACTCACTGACCATCTATTACTTTCAAAGAAAATAAAATGCTTTCATTTTGCTTCTCATTGAAAAAAATATATAAGTAATTTAAATTTCCTACTTCATGGAATGGTATGTCTACCACAGGCATCTTTCCTCACATTTAAATTTACTCTACCATTTTTTCCCTAAAGTCTTTTCTCTATCTGTGGCTCCTGCATAAGCCTTCATCCTAACACTCATTTTTTTTTCTCCCTTTTGTCCCACTGGTGTAACACAAGAGACTGTGTTTCAGTAAACTAGCTTAACTTCTAGAAAAGAAAAATCAAAATGTGATTAAAGACAGTTTACCAAGTTTAATTTTAGTTCTCTAAAAAAAAAATGTGTGAATTAATCACTGGCTGTCCAAAAGCACTCTTTGTTTCTTTTCCAAGATGATGATGATTCTTCATACATTTCCTGAAAAACAGAACCATAACAGGTATTCAAAACAGAGTGGCTTAACAAATTCAACTGCATCAGAAAAATTCAGGCAAATGAATCTAGTTAAATCTGCTACTCTTCCAACAATCCAATAAATATTTGTTTGAGGCACTGAAAGGAGAAAACTGAATAAATCTGTTCCCTCCACTTAAAGACCCCAATCCAGTGGGAGAAACACTGACATGAAGACTTAACAAGGCAAGGTACAACCACAGAATGGAATAAACAATTCCATTTGGGACCATGTCAGGAGACAGCCTGAGCAAGGTTACACAGGGAAGATGCAAGGTCTTTAATAATTTTAAACACTTTTTTCTTTCCAAACACATCTACTTCAGCATTTCTATATATGCTTTTCCACAGGCTGATGGAATATTTCCACTAGGTGTGAAATTAAGTGACCACCCACAGAAGTTCTTAAGCAGGTTTGGGCTCTACCCTAGAGACAATTGACAATTGCTTTGTAAGTGTGTGCCCCACCTACCTGCCTACCCGGCTATTTCACCAATGATCTCAAAGCACAGGTGGGACTAGAACCCGACACAAACTGAGATGATACTCGGAAGGGAGGGGAATAAGAATGTATCAATCTTTCTTCTCAATCTCCAGTCAAATCCTATTTCTGAGGGACAGAAATCCAAATTTGACCTTCCTCTGAACACTGTATATACCCTCTCAACCTCTACAGACAGAAAAGTAAACAGAAAGCTCAGCTAGACCTTGAAGTATAAAGATGAGAGGATGCCCCAATCCTGCCCACCCTCCTCTTATTCCAGGGACCTACTCTCTCATCTACTTTCTATGGGCAGGCTGTCCATTCTTTCTCCTTGGTAAGGAGAGCTACTGGGGTGCCTGATGACTCAGGTGGTTGAGTGTTCGACTTCTGATTTGGGCTCAGATCATGATCCCAGGGTCATGGGATCAAGTCCCACATTGGGTTCCGCACTAAGCATGGATCCTGCTTAAGATTCTCTCTTAAGCCACCTGGGTGGCTCAGCAGGTTAAGCATCTGATTCTTGATTTCAGCTCAGATCATGCTCTCATGGATTGTTGGGTTCTGCGCTGACAGCACAGAGCCTGCTTAGGATATTCTCTTTCTCTTTCTCTTTCTCTTTCTCTCTCTCTCTCTCTCTCTCCTTCTCTGTCCCTCCCCTATGCATGTGTTCTTTCTCTCTCTCAAGATAAATAACATTTAAAAAATAAAAAAAGGTTCTCTTCTTCTGTCCCTCTCCCCTGCTTGTACTATCTGAAAAAATTAAATTAAAATTAATTAAAAAAAAAAAAGCTACCTCTGCCACCCAGATTCACAACTCAATGGAGAATGCTCTCCCTGACTCACTCTATTCAGGAGACTGCCTCATGTAGTCTATCAAAATGGTGGCAGCTTTGTTCAAAGCAAAGCCACCATACAGCTGAGCTTCACAGAGACTGTTTTCTGTCACAAATCCTATCTTCAAATCCCAAAGTATCCCCTTATAAGAACAGGTGTCAGTTTTTATTCATTTCAAAATTTTTTTTAATCTTTATTTTTGAGAGAGAGACAGAGCATGAGCAGGGAAGGGGCAGAGAGAGAGGGAGACACAGAATCAGAAGCAGGCTCCAGGCTCTGAGCTGTCAGTACAGAGCCCGATGCAGGGCTCGAACTCACGAACTGTGAGAACATGACCTGAGCCGAAGCTGGTCGCTTAACCAATTGAGTCACCCAGGCACCCCAGTTTCAGTTTTTGTTCAGAAAACATGGTCACTGGGTTTCATAGGTCCTGTGTAAGAGTCCAATTTGTTCATCTCTACCACAAACGGAGCCAGCAGGCTCCTAGGAAAGACACGCTCTGCCCTCTGATCTGAGATGTTAATTCCCTCCTTGGCTTTGCTACCCAGCCAAAATGCTGTGGGCAATTCTAGAGTCTTAAAGGCAATTACAAGTTTGAGAGTTCAGAACAACCCCACTGTTACTGTTACTGTTACTACACCATGGAAGAACTTAAGGAGTTGGGTCTTTTCATCCCTTCAGAATGTCCTCTTTAACCAGAGATTCACTCTTACTGATTGGTTTGATGTGTTGACAGAAAACAAACTAGAATTTCCTATTTATGTCTGAAAATCCACTCACTATGCATTTTCTCCAAAGAGGCAATACCCCACTCTTTTTTCCTAAGAAATTCTAGAATGTTGCTTGCTCTTTTGCCTCGAGAAATCTTGTTTACCTATTGCTGAACAGCTGTGCATTATTATCACTCTCCACAGGACTAACTCAAGGGAATTCTAATCCAAAGTGAATGAATTCATATATGAACCAATGGAAAAGTCCAGACAAGGAATTCCAATTGTTACCAACTATTGAGGCCTAATCTGTGCCATGCATTTCTTTGGGGCATGTACTTTTCATGCTTAACAAACTTTGGAAAGGAGATATTACATAAATACTATTTCAGATAAAGAAAACACAATTCTATAGAGTCAGGGAAGACCCTAGAATACAAGTTCTACATGTAATCTCATTCCTTATCTTTTAAACAATTTGTGAGAAAAACCATGTCCAAATGGCAAAATTAGATATTTCCTTACCTTTTTCCATATGGGCACCTTGGCTTTTAAAGTATCAATGGCATAGCTCACAGCTTCAAGGGATGAAGTCCTATGGGCCGAGGACACAGCAATGATAATGCTTGCTTCAGACACTGGAACTAAGCTTTAACAAAATGAAGAAGAAAAATTGCCATCTCTTCTGAATCCACATGTTAAAGGATATTAAACACATGAAAAAAAAATTCCAGCAAAGCATTCTTACAACTAAATATCCAGTTCTACTTTAAACTTCAGGTTAATTAAAAAACAGTAATTTATCCCGTTTGCATTCAGCAGAGGGGATGTTGAGGTTGTGCCTAATTTGTTAGTATATTAAATAGAAACAAATATTAAAGAATAGAATTGATGAAATTTAGTTTTTAATAACAAAATAACAACTAATGTAATATAACAGAAATGGAGTCTCAATTGCTGGGCTCTTTTTAAAGTCTAGAACTCCACTCTTCTTAGTGGTATAAACAGGCAACTAATTTAATGACCTTCAAAGGCACTACATTAAAAAAAATCTATTAACAGACTTATCATACAAATAGAGTCCAGACTATAAAACAATTCTTAAAAGGCCTCAAGGACTTTAGCACACATTAGCACAGGCCTTGTGTCTGCACAAGGCTTTTTCGAGTTTGGCACATTTGGACTTTGTTTTAGCATCAGGCACTCTCCAGATGTTACAATGAAACAAACAGCCCTTGAGGTGCTATCCACTGTCTGCCTGTCTGCCAGAATAATACACAAACCTTCCTCTCATGCTAATATAGGATTCCTACAGAAGATTCCAGAATTAAAATAGCACAATGATGGAAAACAAATGCAATTAACTATTTAATTGCTAAAGGAAATCATACCCAAGTCTATGAAACACTGCTATGTGTTTGACTGGCCATTTCTGCCTAATGTCACTACAAATTTTTCTGATTTCATTTTCCGCCATTGGTAGATATGCTTCATATTCTAAGCTAATGACTTTTTTCCCTTCAAAGTTATTTCTTGTAGTCCCTAAAAAAAAAAGAAAGAAAAAGAAAAATATTAAGGTTTCCTTACAATAGAAATAACACATTAATAGAAAAAAGGATTATTTCAGCAGCACACCAATTTGCCTACGAATTGCTTTCAAATTTTCTAAAAACAAACATTTGGTTAGAAAACCAAAAAATAATTATCATAAAGATGAGGAAATACAATGTCGCTAATGAGGCAAACGTATCAAAAATACTCATAGGACAAACCAGGATGGGAAACATTATGCTCCCAGGACTATCATTAAGTTAGTATCACCACCATTTTTTCCCCTCAATATTTGGAACATACAGAATTCTCCCTGAAAATAATGACTCTTATTCTACTCTTTTAATGCCTTTAACACAGGTTGGTTTGAATCTGAATAAAAATTAAAAAGTGTCTACCCACCATGGGTTACTGCTCTTAGTATCTTAAAATCCTCTATTAACACTGAACATGGAAAACACTTGCTGATTTCTATTGTCTTATGCAGTCAACCCACACTGTGAAAATCACAACTTACCTACAAACAGGGATACTGCACCACAGAGTGGAGAAACCACCAACTGTGAGACTTCATCTATGGAGAGTTTCTCAGCAGTGAATTTTATTATATCTTTAGATTTCTCTTCAATTTCATTCATATCTTTCCTGGAAGATATTAACAAACCTTAACATTGGTACTACAGGCAAAACACCCAACTCAACTGTGTTTCAATTTATATTTTTTGTACATTAGATGTGATAGAAGTCATGGTTTGAACTGAATGATAAAAACAAGTGTAAAATTTTAGCAAAACTCAACATATTTATAAATATCCCCAATGAATCAAGCAGGATATATAAAAGGAACTGTAATCTACCTCATATGCCACTTTATTCCAAATTCTGGAATTGCTACTCTTATCTCCTATCGTAGTATAGGTCAGACATCGACACCTTCAGCCACACACACATATCACCTCTGATCACTACATCACCATGCACTACACCTAGGACTGGTTTTTTCTTTATCCAAAAGGGAGAGAGGGAGAACAGAAGCAATGGTGACTCCACAGGAACTCAGTTCATTTCATAACCGGGCATAATCCTAGTTAAGTAACGGAGGAAATAAGGAAATGAACTGCGTGCCTATCACCAGATGTCCTACAAAGTCCTCTGCCATGCATTTCTCATTTCATTTATCAAGCATCTATTACATTCTCACTAAGTGACTAACCCCACACACAAGGACCAGGGAACAAAAAACCTGCCTCCTGCGCTCAGGGCACCTATATGGGAATGGGAGAAACAAAGCAATAAACAAAAAATATAAATAGGGGTAACTTATAAAAATAAACAGGGTTCTGAGACAGAGCATGGGTGCTGGGGAAGGGGCTATTTAAGAGGGTCAAAGAAAGCCTTTCTGAAGACATACTATAGAGAGGTGAGACCTGAAAGAAAGCAGCCTGTAAAGAAACAGAAGAACAGACACCCAGGCAGAGACAGGGAATGGCAAATACAAAGCCTCCAGAACCTGCAGGGAGGCTGGAGCTCAGGATGTGAGGGAGAGAACAGATGGGCTGAGGGTGGGCACGTGGGCCGGGTCTTGCCGGATGAGGAGTCTGGATATAATCATAAATCCTGCGGGATTTCATTCACAATGAAAGGCAAGAGAGAGAAGGCTCAGGGGAGTTAAGCACTCCTTCAATGTGGTTCCAACCAAGGAATCCCACTAAATCCAATGTCTTTTTCCCTATACTTCCAGCTACTGGAAAGAAAGAAAAGCACAAATATTCACATTCCACTGGGTTCCAGGATGTTTCAACCTCCTGTACATGGCACCTGAGCTTCTTACAATAACTTACATGTAACATGAACATGGTCTGTGAACGTCAAACCATACCAAATTCCTACCACTTTGATTCTGTAAGGATGTGGATTCTAAAACCACATGTTAGGGAGGGGATCCAACATGGTGTAGTAGTAGGGGGACCCAAAGTTCCCTTGTCTCTCAAACACAGCAGTGTTAAGGCCAAAGGACTTCGAATTCCAAGAGTCAGGGCTGCAGAGTGACAAAGATGTCTCCAGGGACCCACGGGGACAACCTGGCAGGCCACAGATGCGTGACTGCAAACTGGAAGAGATAAAACAGGCCGTGTAGGCATGGAGGGAAGGGATCCCTTTCTGCGGAGAGACAAAGGGAAGAGAAACAGAGGCTGGGGACGCCTAGGACTGTATCTAAACAAGAGAAAAACCACAGACCGGGAGGGAGAAAGATCCAATCTCTAACCGCGGGCTTTCCCCAGGCTCAGTAACTAGTTCAGAGGCACAGTCCACAGTGGGAGAAAGCAATCCCCTTCCTGGAGTGCTGTGGGAAGAAGGTATATAACCTTTCAAAGGACAAAGACTGCCTGCGCCCACCAGCCATAAGCCATATATCGGTGGCACCGAGTGGCACTTCCCCAGATCCCAGGTGTATGGAGAGAGAATCTGTAAAACATCGGGGTTTAAGTCCCAGCCGAGCGCCAGGGAGGCATGGGGTCGGGGGAGCAGAACAAACAGCCTTGTTCGTGCCTGCAGCACTGCAAACATGGTCTGAACAGAGTGCTTTGGGACAGCCGGACGATGGAGCGGAGACTGTGGTGTCGCCATTTTTCTCGCCATCACCACCAAGATGGGTCCTCAGGGATCGGTCTGTGGGCCCCACAGTGGAGGCGGGAGATGCCTACACCAAACCATGCCCCTCCATACCTGGTAACTGTGTATCTACCAAAGCGGGATTGACACTAACAAACCAGAGAGCTGCTCCTCCAGATCAGCACTGCCACCAGTTCCAAGGCACCCAGCGGCATTGCACTGCCTGATTTAATTCTTGGACAATTCTTATTATATATGTATATATTTTATTTATTTATTTTTCTTCCTTTTCTCCTTCTTACTTCTTCTCTCCTGTAGTCTGGTTATTCTGGTTATTGGTTTACGTAAGCAGACATATTTAATCTATTCTCTTTATACTTGTTCTATATCTCTTTATTTTCCTCTCTCTCTGGAATAAGCTGTAGAGTTTCTCTGCCTGCTCACTTTTCTTTTCTTCTTCCCTGCCGCTGTCATTTCTCTCTTTGTCTGGGATAAGACCTCTTCCATCAACAATGCCTCAACCCCGTTGTTTTGCTACAGCTGATGTTTTTTCTTTTTGTATTTGTTTCTTTGTTTTCTTTTCGAGGGCTACTTCAACGAACAAATCAAAGCACACCTGGTGGAGGGTCCAAAGGATCACTACGAGTAGGGAGAAAAAGCAACCAGAGTCACAACAACAGACAGCAAGTAACACTCCAAAAAACAGCTCCTGAAGGGCCAGGCCCTGGACAATGTATGATCCCTCTTTAATATAGTAGTGCTCACAGGTGCAGGCCACATAACAAGCTTTTAAAACACACAAGGGACAGAAAACTAGCCAAAATTCAAAAATGAACTACTGGGACCTCATCAAAATAAAAAGCTTCTGCACAGCGAAGGAAACAATCAGCAAAATTAAAAGTCAACCGACAGAATGGGAGAAGATATTTGCAAATGACATATCAAATAAAGGGTTAGTATCCAAAATCTATAAAGAACTTATCAAACTCAACACCCAAAAAACAACTAATCCAGTGAAGAAATGGGCAAAAGACGTGAATAGACACTTCTCCAAGGAAGACATCCAGATGGCCAACCAACACATGAAAAAATGCTCAACATCACTCATCATCAGGGAAATACAAATCAAAACCACAATGAGATACCACCTTACACCTGTCAGAATGACTAACATTAACAAGTCAGGCAACAACAGATGTTGGTGAGGATGCGGAGAAAGAGGATCTCTTTTGCATTGTTGGTGGGAATACAAGCTGGTGCAGCCACTCTGGAAAACAGTATGGAGGTTCCTCAAAAAACTAAAACTAGAACTACCCTACCACCCAGCAATTGCACTACTAGGCATTTATCCATGGGATACAGGTGTGCTGTTTTGAAGGGACACCCCCATGTTTACAGCAGCACTATCAACAATAGCCAAAGTATGGAGAGAGCCCAAATGTCCACTGATGGATGAATGGATAAATAAAAGGTGGCGTGTGTGTGTGTGTGTGTGTGTGTGTGTAATGGAGTATTACTCGGCAATCAAGAATGAAATCTTGCCATTTGCAACTACATGAATGGAACTGGAGGGTATCATGCTAAGTGAAATTAGTCAGAGAAAGACAAAAATCATATGACTTCACTCATATGAGGACTTTAAGAGACAAAACAGAACGGAAACAAAAATAATATAAAAACAGGGAGGTGGACAAAACAGAAGAGATTCATAAATATGGAGAAGAAACTGAAGGTTGCTAAAGGGGTTGTGGGAGGGGAGATGGGCTAAATGGGTAAGGGGCATTAAGGAATCTACTCCTGAAATCATTGTTTCATTATATGGTAAGTAATTCAGATGTAAAGTTTAAAAAATTAAAAATAAAATTAAAAAGAAATTTACAATAGACTTTGATCAATAAAAAAAAAGACAGAAAGAAAAGAAAACTAGCCAAAATGATGAAACAGAATAATTCTCAAAAGAAATTCCGGGAAGAAATGAAAGCTGAAGAATCGATCAAAACACATAAACAATATAACTGAACAAGAATTTAGAATAATAGTCATAAGATTAATCGCTGAGCTTGAAAAAAACATAGAAGACAGCAGAGAATCTATTGCTGCAGAGATCAAGGAACTAAAAAATACTCATGATGATTTAAAACTGCTATAAATGAGGTGCAAAATAAACTAGAGGTAGTAACAGTGAGGATTGAAGAGGCAGGGAGAAGAATAAGTAAAACAGAAGAAAAAATATGGAAAAAGATGAAGCTGAGAAAAAGAGATAAAACTATTCTGGACCACAAGGGGAGAATTAGAGAACTAACTGAATCAATGAAACATAATCGTATCCGTATCACAGGAGTTCCAGAAAAAGAAGAGACAGAGAAAGGGGTGGAAGGGATACTTGAACAAATCATAGCTGAGAACTTCCCCCAATCTGGGGAAGGAAACAGACACTGAAATCCAGGAGGCACAGAGAACTCCCTTCAGACATAATTTGAATTGATCTTCTGTACAACATATCATAGTGAAACGGGCAAAACACAAAGATAAAGAAAGAATTCTGAAAGCAGCTAGGGATAAACGGGCCTTAACTTATAAGGGTAGACACGTAAGGACAGTAGCAGACCTATCTACTGAAACTTGGCATGCCAGAAACGAGTGGCAGGAAATTTTCAATGTGCTGAATAGGAAAAATATGCAGCCAAGAATCCTTTATCCACCAAGCCGGTCATTCAGAATAGAAGGAGAGATAAAGGTTTTCCCAGACAAACAAAAACCGAAGGAATTCATGACCACTAAACCAGTCTTGCAAGCGATCCTAAGGGGTCTCTGTGAGTGGAACGATGCAAAGACCACAAAGGACCAAAGACATCACTACAAGCATGAAACCTACAGATAACACAATGACTCTAAATTCATATCAATAATAACACTGAATGTAAATGGACTAAATGCTCCAATCAAAAGACACAGGGTATCAGAATGGATAAAAAAACAAGAGGCATCTATCTGCTGTCTACAAGAGACTCATTTTAGACCTGAGGACACCTTCAGATTAAAAGTGAGGGAATGGAGAACCATCTATCATGCTACTGGAAGTCAAAAGAAAGATGGAGGAGCCATACTTGTGTCAGACAAACTAGATTTTAAACTAAAGGTTGTAACAAGAGATGAAGAAGAGCATTATATCATAATTACAGGGTCTATCCATCAAGAAGAGCTAACAATTATAATGTCTATACACCCAATTCAGAGGCACCCACACATATAAAACAATC